>NW_028261395.1:8313099-8485599 GCF_051295495.1 Thamnophis sirtalis | reverse complement strand
GTCACCCGTTTATCTTCCGGGTTTCTGGCACACATGTGCATGTGACTATCAGGTGGGCTTCAGGTGTTTGGTAGTGCTGGAAACTGGAAGAGCTGGTCTTCTGTTTTCTGGCATGAGGATGTGCGCTGGCCAGCTGATCATCACCACGCACCAGTGGTAGGTTCCAAATCCTGGTGAAACCGGTACAGAGCAACGGGGCCTGGCGTCCACCACATGCATACGCGCAGCACACGCATGCATACTTACTGCCCATGATGCTCCGCAATGCTCTAGCTGCTCAGCGGAGTGTATGGTGGATGCACCATATGCTCCGTGTGCGTAAGCCCCGATCAGCTCAAATACCTGTAAGGGGGACTGGCGGGCGGGTGGGAACGGTACTCTGGAGTGGTACCTGGTGCTCCCAGCAGGCACCGGTATGCCCGTACTAGGGCATACCGGTCATATCCCACCACTGGCGCGCACTCATGCCAGTAACCAGAAGAGTAGCTGGCCCATGCGCATGTGCAAGCTGGAAAACAGAGGTTTATTTTCCAGCATGCGCATGTTTCCTGGTCAGCTCCTCTTCTGGGTTGCAGCCCAAACAAGTACTCATGTGCCCTTCCTTTTTAGCACGCAGTGCCGAAAAAGTTCAGCATCACTGGCCTACAGCAGCTTTCATGATTTTTCCCCCCTATTTTTCTTTAAGCACAATGTATGAATTTATATATGTGTGGATGTGTAGGTAATTGTTGTGACTCAGCAGAAGTCTCCTGTGAGTCTTTTCGGGATGCAAGATTAACAATGCAGCTGGGGCTCGTTAGTGGCGTTTTCTGGTGATAAAAGGACGGATGGTGCCCACACCCTGGTTGCAGGAGTCAACGTTCATTCATTCGTTCATCATTCATCGGCCATGGTTTGTTTGTGAGAGACACTTGGAGAAGTGATTTGCTTTCTGTAACCCTGATTCAAGGAGACACTTGGAGAAGTGAATTGTTTTGTAAGAGTTTTGTTTGGTATTCTGTTATCTTGTCAGAGACTTTATTTATGTTTATTTTTGGGCTCGCAGCCAGTCAGAGCCGAGGATTGATAAAGTTCTTCCCTTTTAAGCTTGTCTGCCTGTCGTCTGTTAACGAGTGGAGAAGGGGGGACAGAACAGGTAATGTATGATGTGTAGGATGTGTAAATGAGTGTGTGAGTGTGGAGTTTTTAAAATTCATGTGATTTTTTTCTTTCTTTATGTAAGTCATGGGAACATTGATGTGATATTCTTTAAATGGTTTCTGACATTTTTTAGCTTTTAGCCCAATGTACCATTTTTATTCATTTCATGTAAGATAAAATGCCTTAGATGTCCATTGAACAGGCAGATACTTACCATATTGTGAAGCTTAAAACCTGAAGTTGTTATTTACAAGAAACTGACACTGTTCCTCAAAATATGGATTTATTGTCTAGCAGGTAGATTACTCAGGTATGCATAAATGGAAATTCAAAATCTGTAGAGATGTAGAAATTTTGATTAACAATAACACAATTTGGGTAGAAGAAATAAGTGATCCAGGATAATGATTAATGTTGCAAATTAACCTTTTTACTAAGCGTACGGATTTACTAATTAATAAGATCCCACTAAGCATTTTAAAGACTAATTTACATAAATGTTTTTCACACCTTTTTACTTGGAGTCAAGAGAGTGATGGTTGGATATTTTAATCAAGATTTAGGTCATTGATTAGATCAGAACACTTTCACATATTATTTCAGGTGCAAAAAATATTGCAAAGTTGTATGTCATAGTTTGACCTCCTTCATACTGCTGAGAGGTCACTAACTAGGTTGAGAGTTGGAGTCGGGGTGAACTTCAGAAGGTTCTGACAGGTTCTGGAGAACCAGTCGTGGAAATTTTGAGTAGTTCAGAGAACCGGAAAATGCCACCTCTGACTGGCCCCAGAGTGCGGTGGGAATGGAGATTTTGCAATATCCTTCCCATATGAGTAGGGAGGGAATGGGGATTTTGCAGTAACCTTCCCCTGGAGTGCGGTGGGAATGGAGATTTTGCAATATCCTTCCCCTAGGAGTAGGGAGGGAATGGGGATTTTGCAGTAACCTTCCCCTGGAGTGCGGTGGGAATGGAGATTTTGCAATATCCTTCCTCCAGATGTGAGGAGGGAGTGGGGATTTTGCAGTATCCTTTCCCAAGCCATGCCCACAAAACCAGTAGTAAAAAAAATGAACTTCACCACTGGTTGGAGTGCCTAAATGTAAAAACCAATATGTTCAAGTGGAGGCTGTTAGCGGATAACAACATGCTGTATGAATGTTGAGAGACACAGAGACCAACCCATCTGCTGATATCCTGGGCACTACCAGAAACATGTACCGGTAATAACTTACTTTTGACCAATGGCAAAGCCAAGAAGGTGGCTTCATTTTGGTAGCTTAAAGTTTTATCTAGAAATAGATAAGGAGCCGAGGTGGCGCAGTGGTTAGGGTGCAGTACTGCAGGCCACTTCAGCTGACTGTTATCTGCAGTTCAGCGGTTCAAATCTCACCGGCTCAAGGTTGACTCAGCCTTCCATAGCAGTAGACTTATATACCGCTTCATAGGGCTTCATAGCCCTCTCTAAGCGGTTTACAGAGAGTCAGCATATTGCCCCCAACAATCTGGGTCCTCATTTTACCCACCTCGGAAGGATGGAAGGCTGAGTCAACCCTGAGCCGGTGGGATTTGAACCGCTGAACTGCTGATCTAGCAGTAGCTTGCAGTGCTGCATCTAACCACTGCGCCACCTTGGCATCCTTCCAAGATGGGTGAAATGAGGACCCGGATTGTTGTTGGGGGCGATATGCTGACTCTGTAAACCACTTAGAGAGGGCTGAAAGCCCTATGAAGCGGTATATAAGTCTAACTGCTATTGCTATTGCTAAATGGGAGGAGGGGGAGTAGTAGTAGTAGTAGTAGTAGTAGTAGTAGTAGTAGTAGTAGTAGTAGTAGTAGTAGTATCATCTGTGAAATTGTAGAGTACTCTAGTATGACAAGCTAGATGCCACTTAGGATTACTTTTTAGCACAGGTCATCATCTGATAGATTTTGTGCAGAATCTGGTGACATTATATGTTGTAGCAGCACTGATATCTAAAAGTAGCAGGGCGGTGTATAATTATCCTGTGCATCCTGAGTGTTTACACATTCATGGTACTATGAATGCAAGTCCTAGAGAATGTTTTATTTTTAAAAGGAGATATAATGGAATAGATACATATTATCGGTTGTTATCTGTGAATTGCACCTGTTTCGCAGTATTTTTTTAAATTAGGGTGCTGCAGAGGAAACCTGCACACTGCACCCATCAAGGTTAAAGTCACTGGCTAGCTTGAATAACTCATCTAATTTCTTTTTAATTATCTGGAATTTTTAAATGCTCCTAATGGAATTAGCCTGAAGTTCAGATAACACTCCAGCAAAATTACTGTCACAACTTCTTTTTCTACAATGTCTTCAAAATTGCTACTAATGGGACATTTTCTCAAACATTATCATTAAAAAATAAGCAGCTAATCAATCCCAGGGTCCAGCTGCAATGTTCCACTGTCCAGCTTCTAGCTGGATGAGGATCCTTCCAGTGAACAAGTTGTTTTCAACAGTCACCAGCCATGTAATAGGAAAATAGCATCAATGGCTGCAGATTTGAAACAGTTACAGTACTCCGTGTTCTTAAATAAGTAAAAGTTGGCAACACCAGGTACAGAAGAAGCTAGAGCAGGGGGTGTCAAACTCAAGGCCTGTGTGTCAGATCTGGCCCACAAGGTGCTTAGATCTGGCCCGTGGAGTGGCCTGAAACAGCGAAGGGGCAACCCATGGTGTCTCTGCCAGCAAAAATGCAGCACAGGAGGGCTGCTCCATTTTTGTCAACAGAGGGTTTCAAGAGGTGATTTCAGCCTAAAACAGAACTCACAAGCGCTGCTCATGGGTCTCCCGAGCTCTGTTTTTGCTGGAAGAGAATTGCAGGATGCCATCAGAGCCAAAAACGGAACTTGCGAGCCCGTTTTCATTGGCAGAGCCAATTGGGCCACCACAGGGACCCCACCTACATGAGTGACATTGAGATTGCCATGCCCACCCTGCCCCTCTGAGGTCAAGCACAACCCTGATGCACCCCTCACTGAACTATAGCAATAGCAATAGCAGTTAGACTTATATACCGCTTCATAGGGCTTTCAGCCCTCTCTAAGTGGTTTACAGAGTCAGCATATTGCCCCCAACAACAATCCGGGTCCTCATTTTACCCACCCCGGAAGGATGGAAGGCTGAGTCAACCTTGAGCCGGTGAGATTTGAACAGCTGAACTGCAGAACTGCAGTCAGCTGAAGTAGCCTGCAGTGCTGCATTTAACCACTGCACCACCTCGGCTCAAACTAGAGTTTGACATCCCTGAGCTTGAGCAACTATTTCATTCAATCTTCCTAGAGCTGGCTATTCAACAGTCTTCACCATATTTGTTGACAAGCACATGGGTGAATTATAGTTACTCCAAATTTCTCTAGGGAATGTCTCAAGGACAGGATTCATCCTTAGCAGTGGGAGCATTGCTACTGAAAATGGGAGTTTCTTTAGACTTTAATGAAAACACGGTTAATATTGGGTAACCCCTGGAGAGACAGTTTTCTGGTGATAGGACACTCTGATATACTCCTCTTGACTATCAAATAAGTCAATAGGAACATCACATATCGTTGAAGAGAAGATCTCCAGAATTCTCTTCTAAAGTGAATTATTTCATCAACGAACTGATAGCAAGAATGCAGAATATATTTTTTCTGTCCAACGTTCCTTCATTCTCTCTTTTTGTTACAATAAAAGTAGCTTATGAAAGAATTTGCAGTACATATGCAACCACTAAGATACGCCAATGATTAAATCAAATGTAAAAGAACTTTAAGAATTGTTCCCCCCGGGAGCATGACAATATCTGTGTAGGAAACCAATTCTCCTAGATAGCTATGGCAAGCCAACCATTATGAGTTTTAACAGAACTTGATTAATTCCCTGGTGTAGTAGCCCTTGTGGCCAGTAGTGGGTTTTACTTATTTTTACCACCAGTTCGGTCCGTGCGCACCTCCCGTGCATGCATCCAGCCTTCTGTGTATGTGCTTTGCTCACACACGTGCCTTCCGCACATGTGCAAAACCTCAAAAAATGGCTAAATAGGATGGCACAGCGCTGGGGCAGGTAGGCGGGCCCACTCACGATCTCCGGTACCAGTTTGCTCGAACCAGTCCGAACCAACTGAATACCACCTCTACTTGTGTGTGATGTAAAACCTTCAGTGCAGAATGCTTTCAAACAAACAAGGCTTGCATTTCTATTAGTCTCTGCTCTTTTCCAGTAACACTTTGCTATTGTTTGTTATTTTTCAATTCTCTCTGAAGTAAAATATAGTGCTATCTCTAAACAGCATGGTCTAAAGATAATTAGGCTAGGATCTAAAAGAGAAAACCATCATTGCTCACCATAATACTTTACATTAGAATTTATTTCACTTACATGCAGTCAATTATGCATGTTTTAGTAAACAATGGGATTTTTAGGAAGATAATTCTAAAAAAATCTATTGGACTTGCTATTGGACTAGGGATAGATGATAGATAGATAGATAGATAGATAGATAGATAGATAGATAGATAGATAGATAGATAGATAGATAGATAGATAGATAGATAGATAGATAAAATCTATAGGCACATTAACTATTGGATAATGATGAAAATCTCCTAATTGTGCTATCTTTTCTATTGTTATCGTGTTCTGAATATGATTTTTCCCTTAAGAATATATTTACCATGCTGTGCCAGTTACATCAGATTCTGTCAAGTCCCACATCTGCAAAGCCAGAAAGTGAGAATTTCATGGATGTCAAAAAGTAATTTGAGCAATGGATGGGAATAAAACATAATCTAAAAAACTGCAAGTGTAAATTCCCAGACAGAGATGCAGTAGAGTAAGATAATTAAAAGAGAGTCTCTTTAAAGCATTTCTTCTATGGCCCCATCTAGAGTAAACATTAATCTCTATATCATCTCTGTCTGTCTCTTTGTCTTTGTCTCTGTCTCTTCTATCCATCAACTATCTGGCTGTCTATCTCTCTACCTCTTAACTATCACCTATTTATCTATCATCGATTGTTTTATCTATCTATATTGATATCATCTATCTATCAAAAAGGGGAAAAACATTAAAAAACTAAATCCAATCAATTTCAAACCCGAAACAGTAATATTTAAATCCCAAGATACAGAGACCAAAAACAATTTAAAGAAGCTTTCAATAAGTGGAGTTTTAAGTTATGCAGAAAATTAAATCTGGAGGTTTTTTTTTTTTTTTTTAGCAAAATGGGAGCTATTACAGAAATGATCATCAATTTTCCCTATAAATGAACAGACTGGATGGCCAAATTCACCTCTGCCTTGATGAATTCTGGTGGAAACTTCAATGTTGAGTTGTAAATGGAAAAAAAGGTGGCCTAAAATGCAATTGTACATATTGATTGCACCTGTATTGTGTCCCTGTTGTCAGTGTTCATCAACATTTTAATGTTAATAATAATAATTATTAACAATAATAATAATTATTAAAATTAATAATAATTTTAATGTTAATAATAATAATAATAATAATTAGAGCCAAGGTGGCGCAGTGGTTAAATGCAGCACTGCAGGCTACTGCTAGATCAGCAGGTCAGCGGTTCAAATCTCACCGGCTCAGGGTTGACTCAGCCTTCCATCCTTCCGAGGTGGGTAAAATGAGGACCCAGATTGTTGTGGGCAATATGCTGACTCTCTGTAAACCGCTTAGAGAGGCCTGAAAGGCCTATGAAGCGGTATATAAGTCTACTGCTATTGCTATAATATATTTTATACACAGTGGTACATCAGTACTTGTTACCGATTCAGGAGGTGTGATGAGTACCAAAAATGATGACTACCAAACAAGTTTTTCCCATGAAGAAAAAATGTAGTGAATCACAAAAGAATCGATACCAAAAAGTTCTAGCTTGTGCATTGAGTATCAAACAAATGATGAGTACCGGGACAAATTTTCCACATCAAAACATGTTGAGTACTAAATTCAATGAGTTTCAAAGCAACTGAGTACCAGGGTACCACTGTATAGATGTGCTTCTGTAGACACAGAGATGCATATACATATGGAATTAATAATGTAAGACTAGGAAACAAAAAAAGAGAGCATTATTTGGGTGGATTACACATTACAACAGATTGTCATTCAAAATAGCAAGATAAAGAATGAGTTAGAAGAAGGAAAAAGAAGGGAAGACTATTTGGCCAGAATTCTTTTTGGTAGAAATTGAATGTCATCTCAAAATTACATTTGCAATTGTAGAACAGACTGGATTTACCCTGATAATACTTTTAAAAACTCTTTATGCCCACCAATGAATAGTTTTACTGTTAAAAACTGACTTGGTTTACAATCGGCCCACCAAAGGGATGCATGGTGAAAAATTGCCTGATGGGATTTTTGAACCTTATTATCTCAGCATATCCAAAAATGAAAAAGTAGGTTGGCGTTGATTCTCACAGCTCACAAAATCTGCACCTGGTAAAAATCCATCTTCTGCTCCTGCTCTCCAGCGTATCCTAGGAAATTAAACTTCTACAGAAGTTCCAGAGGCTTTTTTAAGGGAACTGAAGGGAGTGGGTGGGTAAAGTTCCTTGGGAAATTCTCCATGTTCATCCTTGGTTAGTCCTCCTTTTCCTGTTGCTGCTTTGACTTCAATAGCATAAGAATTGGGAAAATGTAAAAATGCTAAAATAACTCGTGCTATTAGGCTAGCTTGAATGGGGGAAAAAACACACCTCTATTGAACCACTTCAAATATTAAAGTATACTCTACATAGGACCCTTTACGCATCGGGGGCCTGAGTGAAATGCCTTTATTGTCCCTCCCCCATTTCAAAAGAACCCAAGGGGAGCCAGATACCAATTGTACTAACCTCTTGCTAATGTGTTAGTGCATTCTATTTTTTTTTACAATAGACTTTTCCTCTCGCCGCTATGCCTTTGAATTGAAGACCTTGTCATGCTGACTACCTACCTGGAATTCATCAAGGGATTTGGAAATGAGTCAGAGCAGATTTGCAGTCAAAAAGAGGAGACTCAGCAGGGCACTGAAATTGACAGATTCTCTCCTTCTCTGAGTGTTAATGGAATAGAGTATTGTGCAAAAGAATAGGGATGATGGCAGGTTGCAGATAGGCACTCCATGCCGCTTCATTTAGTCACAACTCCCTTTTAACATAGATGGTAACTTGCGTAAGTCAATTCATCTTTCCTTTGTTGTTTTCTGTCTCTCTGTGTCTTTTTTTCTAGATCAGTAGCCCCCAAACCAGAGATGAAATTCAGCAAGTTCTGACAGGTTCTGGAGAACCGGTAGAGGAAATTTTGAATAGTTCGGAGAACTGGCTGGCCGCAGAGTGGGGTGGGAATGGAGATTTTGCAGTATCTTTCCCCTGCCACACCCACAAAGTCATGTCCGCAGAACTGGTAGTTAAAAAAATGAATTTTACCAGTGCCTCAAATGTTTGGGCACCAGGGACTGGTTCTGTGGAGAGACATTTTTCTGCAGGCCAAAAGAGGTGTGGTTTGGACTTCCTGGGCGGGACTTACTGATGGTAGCAGCTAAACACAGCTGCTCCCGTATTACCAGTGGCGTTATCTGTTAAGATGATCATCTATCAGACATCTGACTGACACCTTCCTCTTCGGGAAAAGAAGGGAAAGGAGAGAGGTTTTGTCAAGCAAATGCCTTTCTGATCTTTGCAGCTTCTGTGTCTGTGAAGAGAAGGGGGTCCAGCTGAAGGCAGAACTGCTCCGCGCTGGAATTCTCTGGCTGCTTTGCAGCCCCAAGTAAGCTTCCCTCCCACTCAGTTCAAAGATTGAATTACTTGATTTCAAAACGAGCAGAATTCGTATGCGAGAGCATTAATTGTTTATTTAAATATAGCTTCTTTGCTACAAGATCCTCTTCCGTTATTTTATCTATTTAAAGAGGTGTCTAAAATGGCGACGAGCCAGTTGAATTTCTGAGTAACATTGTTTGTCTAATTATACGGAGTTTCAAAACTTCAAAGAAAGAGGTGTGGTTTCACATGTTGCCTGCATCCCTCAGATGGGGTTTTACTTGTTTTCATGGTCTGGTTGCTTGCATTCAATGGACTGGTGCCAGTCCACATGGTCCTGGGGTTGAGGTACACCTGTTCTAGATTACAGGAAGAAAATAGGACTCTTTTTAGTCTTTTTTTCTAATTGTTTTCAAAAAGGATAACTATTATTAGAATTACATCAGGTTCATCCATTGTGTTCAAAGAAGACATCTAATTGAGGGGCTGTTAAGACTTGCACTTGAATTAGATTAAAGTGAGGGAGAGGTGCGCAGAGTCAGCCTCACTCTCTCTTCCCAGATTCCATCTCGTTCCATTAGTAGGACAAGAGTTGAAACAGCTGGAGATGTGTTGGGTGCAGTAGTTGATGAGGATGTCTTTCGTGTCTTGCCGTGCTCTTGGTGTACCGCATCCCATGCAGAGACCATCTTCATGACCAATGTCCTATTCTAGTAGGTTTCATCTGCTCAATCCGCTGGAATCTGTCTTCACATGCTCAGGATAGAGAAGTCCAGGGGTGAAATTCAGCAGGTTCTGACAGGTTCTGGAGAACCAGTAGTGGAAATTTTGAGTAGTTTGGAGAACCGGCAAATACCACCTCTGGCTGGCCCCAGAGTGGGGAGGGAATGGGGATTTTGCAGTATCCTTCCCCTACCATGCCCACCAAGCCACGTTCACAGAACTGGTATTAAAAAATTTGAATTTCACCACTGGACAAGTCCCTGTCTCACGAAAGGTCAATGACCCAATGGCTACTCTCAACTTGGTTTGTCAAAGCTGTTGCCTGGGGTGCGGCCGCTGTGTATGCTATAGCCCAGTGACGTGCGGTCAGCTTTACCCCCGGTGAGGCTGTTTTTAGAATTCCACAGCCAGGCATGCTCAGTTCTGATTTAAAGCAACAGCATTTTTCCCCCTTGCAAAATAAGTTTTCCCATTCTTTTTCTTCTCCCTCCCCCTCCTTCCTCCCTCTCTCCCTCCCTCCCCCTCTCTAAAAACAGACACACGCACACAGAGAACTTCGATCCTTCTCTCATTCACTCACTCTCAAACACAAACACAGAAGTTGGATTGGATATATTTTCCAAAGGCTTGAAAGCAGCTCCTCTGCCATACCCCCCCCTTTCCCTGTTGCCTTCCGATCAAACTTTTGGAATTCCTCCCCCCTCCCCACACACGCACCTTTTCCAGCTGTTTCAGAGACGATTTCAACTCTGCTTCTGCCTGCCCTGCCCTCCCCTCATGAAAGGCCAGAGCTCTGAAGTCAGACTGAGCTAGTCGCTCCCAGAAAACTCTAAAAAGCCTCTAAAAATGCCCTCTACATGAGGCGAGAAAATACGTGCCTCATTTGCATAAGAAATTCTTTGCTTGTTAACCCTTGCTTAACTCTTAAAAGGCGAAAAAATCCTTATGCAAAAGAGGCCCCTAGTTCTCTGGCCTCCTCCTAGTTAATACTGAGAGCAGACACCAAGCCACTGTGACTTGAAATCTGGTAGCAACTACCCTGGCTTTAATTATTTTAAGAAAATTATTTAAAATCCTTTCCTTTCCCTGAGGAGACTGGTGAGGCCTCGCCTCCCTTGCCTCTAGTGACTGCACGTCCCTGCTATAGCTACTAGGAGCCACAGATGAGAGCTGAGTGACAGGTGGGGACGAAAAGTGGACAAGCTGCTCCAAAAGTTGCCCTAAAAGGACACGACATGCCCTTACACCAGAGGTACTACCCCTCCCTGAACACCCCATACACCCCAATTACATCAGGTATTCTATTTAGGAACCATTTTCCAAAATGAATTATATCTTAGTGATGTTTCAAAATGTTCTACTATATAACCTGGTGAAAACTATGCAGTCTTACAATACCTTTTCCCACGCTGTAAGGAAGCCTGTTGAAGGCTGTGATTTACAAACTGCATTAACTTATAGCAGATTTTCTTATGAAGGATACTTCTATTCACATGGCCATAGGTTTTTCACTTGTCAGATCTGGTTGGATGCAATCTATTCTCACAGATTCGTTTACAGCTGTTTTGGGCAGACTTATATTTATCAAAAGCTTTTTTATTAGGTTTTCAACAAGGCAAGGTTTGCCCATCGAAAGATTTGCTGTCATTTTTAAGGTGTGAGGTAATAACTAACACTCCATTAATCCAAAAATCCAAACTAGCGTATGTATACAATTTCTCAAACGGAGACATATTTTCCTTGCAACAGGATTCCGCATTGTGATCACGAAAATGCACTCTCTGCCAGTTGTTTGAGATCTTCTCTCTCTTATTTATGCATAAACAAATGTTAACATTTTTGCAATCAGGTTTCAGGTTTCGTTTTATTTATATGCCGCCCTATTCCCAGCGGGACTCAGGGCGGCTCACAAACCCAAGAGGGGAAGGGAAACACAAGAACTACAAACACAAGCATTTAAAATAACCAACAGCCACACGGATCGAGAGGGGAAGGGAACTCATCAACCCCAGGCCTGCCGACATAGCCAGGTTTTAACGGCTTTTCGGAAGGCCTGGAGAGAGGTGAGGGTCCGAATCTCAGCGGGGAGTTCGTTCCAAAGGGCCGGCGCTGCCACAGAGAAGACTCTCCCTCGGGTAGTAGCCAGATGGCATTGGCTGGTAGACGGAACCCGGAGGAGGCCTGCTCTGTGTGATCTAATGGGTCTTTGGGAGGTAATTGGCAGCAGGCGGTCTCTCAAGTACCCAGGTCCAATACCATGAAGGGCTTTATAAATGACGACTAGCACCTTGAAGCATATCCGGAGAACAATCGGTAACCAGTGCAGTTCGCGGAGGATAGGTGTAACGTGGGTGTACTGAGGTGCACCCACAATCGCTCGCGCGGCTGCATTCTGCATTCAAATGGTTTTCTTCAGCTTTATCCTTCACAATTTTATAATACAACATTTATTTCTCAGGACATTTCTATTTTCCCTAGCCCAGGAATGGGAAAAGCTCTTATTAGCTTCGATTAGAAGCAAATCGGACATAAAAGCATTTTACGCCTGCAAAGGCTTTATTAAAAAAAAAACAAAAAAAACCTTTCCAGTGATGTTAATGAAGACTTTTAAAGCCTCATTGTCATGTAAAGATGGTGCAGCTAGATAGGGATCAGGTAACAGGCCTGTTCTTAAAGCCTTGTGTTTAGGATTAAAGTTTAATTGTGGAATGATACACTATTACATAATTGTCTGTACACCAGAGGTGGGTTATTACCGGTTTGGGCAAACCAATAGTGGAAAATTTGACTGAGTTGCCGAACTGGTAGGGATGGCAGGCTTGCCATGCCCCCGACTGGTTCCCTGCATGATTTTTTAACATTTTAAATGTTATGTGCATGCACAGACCTATTTACATGGAAATCGCATGTACCCCAAACCAGCAGTAACACCAGCAGAAACACATCTCTGCTGTACACATTTATGCAGTCTCAAACACGCTATCACCTCCCAAGGCAGCTCACTTCCCATGCTGCCAAATATTGCACATATTTTAAAAATGGTCAGATTGCATTCCACATTCTCGCTACCACGGTATAATGAGGACAGCAGATTCTGACTGATGACTTTCACAACTTTATAAGGAAGTCTATCTCTGTCATCTTCAGATGATAAATGCGATGCACTGTCATGGAAAACAGGATAATGCAAACAGAAATGGGTTTCCTGCTATTTCCCTGGGCAAATTCACAAAGATACTAGGGATATGCGTTGTTTTGGTGTGTGGGTGATTTTGTCGGGCTCCAAGTTTTCTTAGCCAGTGAGACTTTGTTTTGTAGTTTTGGTGTTATTTGGGAACGAAAATGACTGACAATTCATGGCATTTTTCTCTTTCTCTTTTAATTTAAAGAGCCGTGGTGGCACAGTAGTTAGAATGCAATATTGTAGGCGAATTCTGCTGACTACCACATGTTCAAGGTTGACTCAGCCATCCATCCATCCAAAGTCAATAAAATGTGGTCCCAGATTGTTGGGGGCAATATACTGACCCTGTAAGCCACTTAGATAGGGCTGTAAAGCACTGTGAAGCAGTATTTAAGCGTAAGTGCTATTGTTATTGCTATTTGCATTCACAAATAATGCACAGATATAGGCTATAAACAAGGGTAAGGTAAAGATTCCTTTGCACATGTGTGCTAGTCATACCCAACTCTAGGGGGCGGTGCTCATCTCCGTTTCTAATCCAAAGAGCCAACACTGTCCAAAGTCATCTCCAGTGTGATAGCAATAGCAATAGCAGTTAGACTTATATACCGCTTCATAGGGCTTTCAGCCCTCTCTAAGCGGTTTACAGAGAGTCAGCATATTGCCCCCAACAATCCGGGTCCTCATTTTACCCACCTCGGAAGGATGGAAGGCTGAGTCAACCTTGAGCCGGTGAGATTTGAACAGCCGAATTGCAGAACTGCAGTCAGCTGAAGTAGCTTGCAGTGCTGCATTTAACCACTGTGCCACCTTGGCTCTGGCATGATGTGGCCAGCATAATGCTGAAGATGCATGGGAAGCTGTTACCGTCCCACCAAAATGGTGCCTATTTTTTCTAATTGCATTTTTTACATGCTTTCGAACTGCTAGGTTTGCAGAAGCTGGGACCCTGTTACGCGGCACTAGGGATTCGAACCGCTGAACTGCCGACCTTCTGATCAACAAGCTCAGCATCTTAGCCACTAAGCCACCATATCCCCAAGGGTAAAGAACCTATAAACTCACGTTAGATTTTCAAAGAGAATCACCGTTGTTCCCTTATATGCTTTCAGCTTGCAGTTTCTCTCTCTCTCTGCCTTTTTCAGCCCAGCCTTGTTTACAGGTGCTCGGTAAACAACACAAAAGTGCTTAGTTTTGGCTTATTGCAATGTGTGAACCCAGTTGGTGTGCTCGTAAAAATGGCTTCTTGGATTAAATGTTATCTACTGGATATGGTAGTAATTGAGAATCGGGGAAATCTTTTCAAATAAATTCACCACATCTGTGGTTTTACAATTTAAAACGTATCTATTGATTCCTCTTACTTCATTCTGTAATGTACTTCTTGCAATAAAAAAGACAATCCAAACTAGAAGCACTTCATATGTTCTGGGGAATACATACTATAAATCATCAAAAAATCATGCTTCTGAGTAGCTGTCGAAACTCAGTAAAGCATATCTATTTATCTCAATGATATTTCTGTCCAAAGATTGCTACAGGTAGTACAGGTCTTTGTTCATTTAGTGACCGTTCAAAATTACAACAGCACTGAACAAGTGATGTATGACCATTTTTCACACGTATGACCGTTGCAGCATCCCTATGGTCACGTGTTCAAAATTCAGATACTTGGCAACTGGTTCATGTTTATGGCAGTTGCAGTGTCCTGGGGTCATATGATCAGCTTTTGCGACCTTCTGACAAGCAAAGTCAATGGGAAATCCAGATTCACTTAACAACCACGTTACGGGGGCTTCCGGTGGGCGGGGCCTGACAGAGGGTTGTTATCTTTAACAGCTCTGGAATCTTGGCGTCGTTAATCTGTCTAAACAGCAATCTATCAAGCTGTTTGGCAGTTTATTTATCCTCCCTTTGGGCTTAGAAGAGAGTGATGAGAAGCTATGCATCGGAAGCTTTCCAACTAGCCCTTTCAGCTTGGGAGGAAGGGGATAAGCACCGGCTGCAGCATGGCAGCTCTGAGGCGGGATTCATTCTGCCTTTTGTTGCAGAATGAAGGTTTTCACTCATCCTCAGCACGATAACAACCACATTACTAACTTAACAAATGCAGTGATTCATTTAACAACTGTGGCAAAAAAGGCATAAAATGGGGCAAAACTCACTTAACAAATATTTCATTTATCATCATCAATTTGGGGCTCAATTGTTGTCGTAACTCAAGGATTACCTGTATTCTGTTACCAGTTACAGCTTTCTATTGGCACCAATAATCAGAATAGCAGAATTGGATTCACAGTTCAGAGTTGCTTGTAGGTACAATCTATTCCAATTAGTTTCTATAAATTAACTCCAAATTAAGTTTCATTTCCCTCTGATGTTTCTTTGAAAGATGTATCAAGTAATTGCAAATTCCCATAATTATGGAGCATGCATTTTCTATGGAAATTATAAAGAGCTTGACTAAGTTGTCAGCTTTATGAGATGTAAACGTTATGAAATATCAAATATGTGGAACTGGATCTTTCTGCTTTTTATTCTCTTCCTGCCGTCAATTCTTTGTTAAAAGGAAGGACAGGAAGTGTGGAATAAATCATTATCATACTGAGTGATAGACTTCCTGGACTAGTTTCCCAGGCATCTGAGTAAAGGAGAAAAACAAATACTTAGTTGATTGTTTTCATCTGGTTCTATACTGTTCCTATGCCTTTATAGAAATACAGGCAGAAATCCACCAGGTAATTCCTCATTGCTGAACTCTGTCCGGGGCCGAATTCATAACTGCAGTAAAGTTATGTTCCCTTGCTAGGGTTTATGAAACAGGTGATAGAATTCCCTGCCTTGAGATATTGAAATACACAGTATATCAGTGAAAAAGTGGGTTGAAATTGTTATTCTCATGGCTGCAATCTAGTCCAGTGTTTCTCAACCTTGGAAACTTAAAATATGAGGACTTCAACACCCAGAATTCCCCAGCTAACAAGAATTCTGGGAGTTGAAGTCCTCACAGTTTGAAATGGCGAAGATGAAGAAACACTGATCTACCCACATTTGGAAGGGAAAAAAAAGGTATTCAAGGTACTAATTATGACCTTTAAAGCGCTCCATGGCTTAGGCACAGGGTACCTGCGAGACCACCTACTGCCACCGGTAGCCTCCCACCATCAAGTGCAAACCCACAGAGTTGGCCTCCTCAGGGTGCCGTCGGCCAGACAGTGTTGGCTAGCGACCCCCAGGGGGAAAGTCTTCTCTGTGGGAGCGCCTTCCCTCTGGAATGAGCTGCCCCCGGAGCTTCGTATAATCCCCGACCTCCGGTCCTTCCGACACACCCTAAAAAGTTGGCTTTTCCAGCAAGCCAGCCTGGCCTGAACAAAACAAAATAAATTATTGATTATTGTTAATTTTAATTGTTTTTTTAAAATGTTATTGTTAATCCTAATTGGGTTTGTTTTGGATATTCTATTTAATTTTTTTTAACATTTGTAATATGTGTTTTTTTAATGTAGTACGCCGCCTTGAGTCCTTGGGAGAAGGGCGGCATATAAATCCAATATACCAAACCAAACCAAGGTAGGATTTTCAGCATGAATGAGACAGAGGTGAGACTTCTAGTGTTCAGGTTGTGGAGGGTTTCAACCTTGGACAGAGAATAGGACCACAGAGAGCTATATGTCCTACAGCCTTCAAGCATTCAGTTGAGGATCTGAAGGAGAACTTCACAAACATTTCTTGGCCTCAAATATAGTTATTTTTTTTTATTTAGGACCATACAAAGCCAGGTTCTTGTTTGCATGACAAATGTTACTAAGAAATTCAGAGGTGGGTTCCTACCAGTTCGCACCTATTCGGTAGAACCGGTTCGTCAAATCTACCGAACCGGTTAGAAGAGGTTCCACCAGTGGACCCGGAAAGCAGGCCACACCTACAGAAGAGGTTCCAACATTTTTTGAAACCCACCACTGGTCCTTGGATATGATTATTCTATACTATCATGCTCATATTTATAAAACTCAGTGCCTCTGTGAAAGGTAAGGATGATTACTGTGTTTGTGGTGCAATCAGAACATTGCGTGTGTTGAAGTTGTTTTAACGCAAACCAAAGATGCCTTCTAAAAAACAAGTTTACATCATATTCTTATGCATGCCAGTGCTGTGTGTGAGGTAATTTAAGGTGGTTCTGACAAGTGTCGTCGGCATCTTCATATCTGGTCACATGGGCGGCAAGCCACTCCCATCCGGTCACATGGGCGGCAAGCCACTCCCACAAAGGGGGCTACACCCACAGAGTAGGTTCAAACAATTTTTGAAACCCACCACTGAAGAAATTGTTCAGAAAAGTGAGAAAATAAAAACATCAAACTGGAAATTTCTTTAAAGATGGATATCTCTAGTCCTTCCTTCTCAATCACTTGGTTATTGATGTAATAATGACAGTTTAATCATTAAGCCCTGCTCCTTTTCTTTTCAAATAACATTTGCTGACAATTACATGGACAAAAGGACAATTGAAATTGGACCATCAACATATTTCTCTTCAGGGCAATAAGTGGAAACTCTTATAAAGGAAATCTGATCACATAAAAGCTTAAATGTTTGTGTATGCTTACCAGTAGCCGACATCATGGCATCTAATGATATTTCCTTTTCAATAGACTGAGAACTGCACTGCTAATAAGTCACCATGGGTGAATAGGCGGCAATATAAATTCAATAAATAAATAAATAAATTGGTCCTGACCTTCCATTACTCCAGATTCATCAATTCAAATTTTGTCTCCCACATTTTGAAAAGTTGACAGCAATAGGGTTTAAAATGTTTAAAGAGAAACAATGGTAAGATGGTAAACATAATGGTTCTCAGCAGTGGTGGATTCCTCTCCCTGTCACTACTGGTATGCTGCTCCCGGGGTTGGACGTCAGGTACGCGGTTTCGTCGAGCGCGGTTTTGTGGTGGAACCGGCCCTCCCGAACTATGTTTTCACTGGCAGACGGTGGCAGGAAACTGTTGCAGCCAAAAACAGAGCTTGGGAGCCCATTATTGTTGGCAGAGCGCTCAGGCTGCTATAGCCACCCCCTGACATGAGTGATGTTGAGCTGTCCATGGCCACCATGGCCACACACACCCCAAGGTCAAACACAACCCTGAAATTGTGACACCCCTGATCTAATGGGTCCAGTCTTCCTTAACCCAAAGCCTTCTAGAAAAGTTGTGTTTCAGCTCTCATAATTCTCAATTAACATGTGCTTGATGTGTATGTACAGAAGGATAACAAGTTATGAGCAGAATATACTGAAGAGTGCCAACTTGGGAGGGCCTTTGGCTGGATGTGTGGTTGCTGACACAGGCAGTAGAGATAAATGGACCTCTTGGCAGCTTCAGGTTTTCATAAAAGTGAGCCCTAACATCACAATAACTAGTTTGTACCAACAAGCTCCGAGGTACACTAAGTGATGTTGCTTTAGCCTCGCTTCTCTCATAATCTGGAATTTCCTCAATTTATCCTTCTCTGGAGAAGATTATTTCCCATCCATGTAAACATTTCTTTCTCTCTGGCTGTAATGAGCAGGATCTAGCTTTCTTCTGTTTACCAGCTGGACTCATTTTGCACCAGTCCCCCAGATGCACCGGAAAGGCAACTCTGTGCAGCACAACCACACACAGCTGTTTCCAATTAAATGTTTAAAGCCACTCAGCCAATTAGGGGGGAAAGAGAGCCTCTACAGCAGATGCTGGAACCGAGCATTTTATGGAATCATTTGCCCTGATGAGTTCGCATGCCCAGGCAAACCTAGATTTTAATAACTATCATTACTTTCTGTTTTAATATTCAAAAATGATGAAACCCAGATGTGGGCAGGGGGGGGGGGACAGAAGAAGCTAATGGCTTCCTTCAATTTAAATATTTTGGGCACTTTCCAGCCAAAGTGAAGCACTCGGAAGTCCTGCTATTTCAGTGGGAGAGATGAAAAAATATACTTGGCTTTCCAAATGAAAAAAAAAAGGGGGGACATTCGGGACTTTAAATTTAGCTGGTGCATGGACCTTTAAATCTAATTTAAAGAAGACCTTTGCTTCTCTGCTTGCTTTTTTTTTGAAGGGGGTTTTATGACCAAAGGCAGGGGTAGGATTCTATTGGTTCAAACCAGTTTGGATGAACCGATAGCTCTGACTATCAGCCGGATTTAGATGAAAAGAGGCCCTAGGCTATTCCACTTATGAGGCCCTTTCACCTCCCATTTTTAAGTTTGTAAATTACATGAGAGACAATAAAATACATCATTACTGTGATATATAGCAATATATATCAATATATATAGCTGGCCTCCCGATGGAGGGCGGCTCTGCTCTGCGGCAAAGGCAGCGAGGCCAGCCGCCTCCCCTGCTGCGCTCAGCTGCCTGGCTCGGCCTCCTCGCCATCATCTGCTTGGCCGCTGGTGGGCTCCACGTCGACGAGGCGGCTACTGGGAGCGGCCGCGCCTCTCGTCCAACCGCCAGTGCCGGGAACGTGGGCGGGCTCCCCAACTGCCGCAGCGCTGGAACAATCTTAACCAGTACATTTTTATGTTTGTTTATTAGTCATATGCATAGAATTTCTCCTTATTTTTGGTTCAGTGTTTTAGTGTTTACTGTTTTTAGAATAGTGTAATTTTAATTTTGCTAACAATTTGAATGTAGGCCCCTCTTGATCTTGAGGCCCTAGGCTGAAGCCTAGTTAGCCTATAGGAAAATCCGGCCCTGCTGGGAGCCAACCGGTTCACTCCGACTTTGAAGTTGGCCCACCCATCCACCTCTGCACTATACTCACCTATATTTCCTTTTCCGAAGCCCAGCTGATCAGTGGGGTAGAGTGGATTTCAGCATCTCAGCTGTTTTCCTCACCAGCAGTAATGCAGAAGTTTTCTGTAAACTGTGCAGATGTGCTCAGGGAACCAGTTGTTAAACTGGTAGGATTCCACCCCTGACCAAAGGTATATTTTGGGGAAACAGTATCCTTGCAGAACGTTACCTGGTTTATTCCAAAGTCTTAAAACATTCAATATACCAGAAACATACAGACTTCTTTTAATGTGAGTTACTAAGATATTCATATCCTGCTTAGCTTTCGATCCGGTGTGAGTTTCTTGTCTTCTCTTTGATAACTCTTTGATTTTATTCTGTGTTGGTCTATTTTTTTCACAGTCTTTCTTGCTTGATTGGAAGCTGCCTTGGGGACGCTTTTTATGACGAAGTAGCAAGATACTATTGATTAAGCTTGGAGGGAAAAAAGATGAGATGCATACATTGGGTGACTGGGACCAAAATGTTATCTGGTTTTACATGAAAAAATCTGCAACAGAAGATTTCTGCGGTTCTCAGTTATAGAGAACAGACCATATTTGATGCAGAGTTTCTTTGAACTCACTGATCTAAAAAATTCCAGGAGTTTGACCAGCATGGCATCATATAATAGACTAAATGAAAAACAAAAAACAAAACACTGGTGCTCAGGGTCATATATGAATCATTTTCTCAGCATTTCCCAGGATAGGAGAACATTTGGGAGAAAGACTAAATAAATATGCAAGTGAAGTCTACTCTATCTCCTAGAAATCAATGCAATGGGTTGAGTTCAACTGTGCTCTATTCAGATGAATATATGCTCATTTTATCATAAATCACTGTGCTTTGAAGACAATTCGTCAGTCACTGCTTTTAATATTCTTTTTCAGAGCCGAGGTGGCGCAGTGGGTAGAGTGCAGTACTGCAGGCCACTTCAGCTGACTGCTAGTTCAGCAGTTCAACGGTTCAAATCTCACCGGCTCAGGGTTGACTCAGCCTTCCATCCTTCCGAGGTGGGTAAAATGAGGACCCAGATTTTGGGGGTGATATGCTGACTCTGTAAACCGCTTAGAGAGGGCTGAAAGCCCTATGAAGCGGTATATAAGACTAACTGCTATTGCTATTGCTATTTTCAGTCTCCACATGCTCTCCTTAAGAAAAGGGATGAGATTCACCAGGCGAACCAGTAGTTCTGGCAATCAATTCACCCTGCCCACCCACCCCCTGCTCTATTCCACCCTATATTTCCTTTGTTTGAAGCCCAACTGATCAGCACAGCAGAGTGGATTGTCACATCTCAGCTGTTTTACTCCCTGGGGCTGCAGGAAAAGGTAAAATTTAGTGCTGATTTCAAATGTAATGTGTGTGCAAAGCACACATGAAGCAAACCAGTTGTTACACCGGTTGAATCCCACCACTGCTTAAGATATGGGCAATTGTAAACACTGGAAAATATTTATTTTATAAATCCTCCTTGTTTGAAAACATGTGCTGAATACCTGGCCCCCGGATCTTCACATGGATTTTTAATAAAGCACTGGAGATGTGTTATGTCCTTCTGGATTCAAATGCTCTTCCTAGTTCCTAAGAAATTCTCCACCAAGGAGCTGAATGACTACAGGCCAGTTGCTCTGACATCTATAGTGATGAAGACTTAATGCTGAGTTGCTATGATAAATAATAGTTGGATATGAGAAGGGAAGGTTAGAAATATTCTTGGACTATATATAAAGGTTATCAATCACAATAATTACTATTATAAAAAAATAAAATAAAACTATATACAGTTAAATCTTAACTAATATGGGGAAAATGCTATGATATACGATATAATTACATAAAGAAAGGAGAATGATAATATATATACATGGAGGATGGAATTTTTGGTATTAAATATTATGGATGTTTAGCTAAAACAGGATATGAGGATTTGATGTCAATGGAGGATTTTATAAACAAGCAAATGAAATGCCAGCATGTGGGTTTGGATTAAATCTTTGGCATAGTTGAGGATGAAGGATGTTTAAACAACTGTAGTCAACCAAAAGTGGAGGTGTGATGATGTCAATATGGTAAACATTTGAGTTAAGATGTTTGAATTAATATGAATTAATGGAAGAGATGCACAAAAACTTGTAACCAGCTGATATACTTTTTTATAACATATACTTGTTGTGGGTTTTTTTTTCTTTTTCTTTCTCTGTCCTGTTTTTTGTTCTTTTTTTGTTTTGATTCCCCCCCCCCCACACACACTGTTGTGGGCATGTGTTGTTTATGTAACAAAAAATATATATTTTAAAAAAAGACTTTTGACAAGTTAGTGTTGGCCCACCTGAAAATCATCATGGATCTGCTGTCAGACCCTTGCAGTTAGCCTACTGAGCAAATAGGTTGGCAGTCAATATAACAGTGCACTACAGCTTCAACCACAACAATACATGCGCACACAATAGGTACAAACCTAAGGTAAACCACTCCAAACTCGATTGCAGAAAATATGACTTCAGCAACAGAGTGGTCAATGCATGGAATGCACTACCTGACTCTGTGGTTTCTTCCCCAAACCCCCAAAACTTTAACCTTAGACTGCTTACTGTCGACCTCACCCCATTCCTAAGAGGGGTGTGCATAAGCGCACCAATGTGCCTACCATCCCTGTTCTAATGTTCCCTTTTATTCGTATCCATTTCATGTATTCAAAATCATGTTTATACTTATATATAGATAAGAGCCAAGGTGGCGCAGTGGTTAAATGCAGCACTGCAGGCTACTGCTAGATCAGCAGGTCAGCGGTTCAAATCTCACCGGCTCAGGGTTGACTCAGCCTTCCATCCTTCCGAGGTGGGTAAAATGAGGACCCAGATTGTTGGGGGCGATATGCTGACTCTGTAAACCGCTTAGAGAGGCCTGAAAGGCCTATGAAGCGGTATATAAGTCTACTGCTATATGTTATCTAATTCCATTATATATGTTATCTTAGAGCCGAGGTGGCTCAGTGGTTAAATGCAGCACTGCAGGCTACTTCAGCTGACTGCAGTTCTGCAGTTCGGCTGTTCAAATCTCACCGGCTCAAGCTTGACTCAGCCTTCCACCCTTCCGAGGTGGGTAAAATGAGGACCCGGATTGTTGTTGAGGGCAATATGCTGACTCTGTAAACCGCTTAGAGAGGGCTGAAAGCCCTATGTAGCGGTATATAAGTCTAACTATTGCTATTGCTATAAGTAATACATGCTTGACAAAACAAAGAAACAAGCAAACAAACATCTTTAGTCCCCCGGGACCAGGGGTGGGTTTCAACCGGTTCGCGGCAGTCCCTGTGAACCGGTTGGTCGGCGAACCCGGAAGTAAGTAACTTCCGGGAACGGCGAAGGGCACGCCCGCCCGCCCGTGGTCCTTACCCGGTTTTGACGAGTTCTGCACTTCCACGCATGCGCAGGACGCATACAGCGCCTGCGCGATCCTCCAGGAGCAGCTGGAGCGTCGCGCAGACGCTAGTACGCATGCGTGCACCATGTGCATGCACGAGGACGCTGCCGGCCCCATTCCAACCGAACCGGTTGGAACGGGGCGAGAAACCCACCCCTGCCCGGGACCTATGCATAGGTCCTTTTTGTAGACTTCAGCTCAGCATTCAATTCCATTTTTCCAGAAATTCTTCACTTCAAACTGATTCAGTTCACTGTGCCTGTAGAGGGATCATCAGGTTTTTTTGGCAACAACTGAAGCAACAACTGAAGCTAGGGAAAATTATATCTAGTACCCAGGGTAATTAGCACAGGTGCCCTTCAAGGGTGTGTGCTCTCTGTATTGCTCTTCCTTGCCTATGCCAATGATTCCATCTCAAGGGAATCCTCTGTTAAAGTACTGAAGTTTGCATATGATACCGTGGTCGTTGGCCTCATTTGAGATGGTAATGAATCTGCATATAGATGGGAAGTTGAACAACAGTCCCTGTGGTGCAACCGGAACAATGTGGAGCTGAACATGATTGAAAATGAAGAGATAAGAGTGGATTTTAGGAGGAACCCTTCCTCTACTCAATAGTATAGTATCAGCAGTAGAAACTTTCATGTTTTGAGATTCTGTAATCTCCCAGGATTCGAAATGGACACTTAATAATGGAACTATTGTTAAAAAGGCAGAACAAAGAATGTTCTTTCTGTGTCAACCCAAGAAGTTCAGACTACCCCAGAAGTTGTTGATACAGATTTAGGTAATTGTAAAGGTAAACGTTCCCCTTGCACATATGTGCTAGTCGTTCCTGATTCTAGGGAGCAGTGCTCATCTCTGTTACAAAGCTGAAGAGGCAATGCTGTCTGAAGACATCTCCATGGTCATGTGGCCAACATGACTAAATGCTGAAGGCACACGGACCACTGTTACCTTCCCATCAAAAGTGGTTCCTATTTTTTACTTGCATTTTTACCTACTTTCAAACTGCTAGGTTGGCAGAAGCTGAGACAAATAACGGGATCTCACTCCGCTATACAGTGCTAGGGATTCGAATTACTGAACTGCTGACCTTTCTGATTGACAAGCTCAGAATCTTAGCCACAGATTTGCAGATGAATCATTGAGTCTTTCATCGTCTTTACCATTCATTCCTGCATTGTGGACAATGTCAAATCTTTCCGATTTTGTACATATAATAATCTCGCTGCAGTTATCATACATAAAAACAGATATCTATGCTTTTTTCCCCAACTGTTCATTGAAAATCTGAAAAGTGATGTTCATTTTCCAGATCTGTTTAGTGTAATATATCTATATCTATATCTATATCTATATCTATATCTATATCTATATCTATATCTATATCTATATCTATATCTATATCTATATCTATATCTATATCTATATCTATATCTATATCTATATCTATATCTATATCTATATCTATATCTATATCTATATCTATATCTATATCTATATCTATATCTATATCTATATCTATATCTATATCTATATCTATATCTATATCTATATCATCTATATCTATATCTATATCTATATCTATCTCTATCTCTATCTCTATCTCTATCTCTATCTCTATCTCTATCTCTATCTCTATCTCTATCTCTATCTCTATCTATCTATCTATCTATCTATCTATCTATCTATATCTATATCTATATCTATATCTATATCTATATCTATATCTATATCTATATCTATATCTATATCTATATCTATATCTATATCTATATCTATATCTATATCTATATCTATATCTATATCTATATCTATATCTAATCTATCTATCTATCTATCTATCTATCTATCTATCTATCTATCTATCTATCTATCTATCTATCTATCTATCTATCTATCTATCTATCTATCTATCTATCTATCTATATATATATATATATATATATATATATATATATATATATATATTATTTATAGAAGTCCCAAGTCATGTTGTAATTCTAGATTCTGAGGAGCAAAATTTGATGGGCCATTGATGTAACCAATTCAAAGTTACCTAGGTTCATTGAAATGGTTCTTTTAACTAACAATGTTGGATTTTATTTACTTGTGTATTATGATAAGATATACATGAGGGGTAGATATATATACAAGTGAAATTTCAGACATAAAAGTGACTTATAAAAAAGTAGAGGATGTTTTGTGCTGTTTTTATTCAAGTTTATAATAAATGTCATTGTAACATATTTGGTACTTATCACCTGGTTATATAATTGAGAAACAGTGAGTGAATGGAGCAGCAAGTGTTATTAACAAGAATGATTTCTCTACTGACTCTCATTTTAGTGTCTCTTCCCCTAAAAAAGAAACACAAAACAAAACCTTATAATGTCTTTTCAGAGTTTTTAAACAATCCTCTGCTGAAATTATAAATAATTGAAGTTCAATTATATAGCTTCTGTTTTCACCTACATGTTTGGAAACTGAATTGCTAATGTTCTTTGTCATCTATCTCTCACCTGCATTTCTGTTGCCCATAATTTATAGGGAACAATTTATGTACTGCTCAAGAACGTTTGAGTTTAACTTTGAGGCTAAATGCCCAGTCCCAGCTAGGCACATTTTCTTCCTCAGAAGAGGAGGCATTTCAGATGCTAATCACCAAATGAAGTGATGGATGGATGGATGATGTGCCATCAAATCATTTTTGACTGTGAGTGATCACTTAAATAGCTTTCCTCCATGAGGATCCGAGATGATATTCAGCTGGTTCGGACTGGTTTCCCAAACTGGTAATGGAAATTGCGGGTGCCCCCCCCCGCCAGCTCTAAGCTGTTCTATTTAGGCATGTTTTCAAGGCAAAGCGCATGCATGGAAGACCGAGCGCATGCATGGATGGGGTGGGTGTGCCAAGGTGGCGCAGTGGTTAAATGCAGCACTGCAGGCTACTTCAGCTGACTGCAGTTCAGCAGTTCGGCTGTTCAAATCTCACCGGCTCAAGGTTGACTCAGCCTTCCATCCTTCCGAGGTGGGTAAAATGAGGACCCGGATTGTTGTTGGGGGCGATATGCTGACTCTGTAAACCGCTTAGAGAGGGCTGAAAGCCCTATGAAGCGGTGTATAAGTCTAACTATTGCTACTATTGCTACTGATGCATATGTCCATGCTCACCTTTGCAAACTGGTAGGGAAAGTAAGTGAATACCACCTCTGATGAGGATCTATCCCTAACTGGTGTTTTGGAATGTCCAATGATGTACCCATTTTCACTGTAACTGAATCCATTCACCTTCTGCAGGTTGTCCTCTTCTTCTTTTTCTTCCTTCTTTCATAGTATTAGCGCATTTTCCAGAAAGGAGGGCCTTCACATTATGTGTCTGAAGTAAGATCATTTAAGCAAAGCCATGTGTGCCTTGAATGAAAACTCAAGTTGATTTGTTCTGTGATCTATCTATTTTTTTTCCTTGGCTGTCAAGAGCCGAGGTGGCGCAGTAGTTAAATGCAGTACTGCAGGCTACTTCAGCTGACTGCTAGTTCGGCAGTTCGGCTGTTCAAATCTCAACGGCTTATGGTTGACTCATCCTTCCATCCTTCCGAGGTGGGTAAAATGAGGACCTGGATTGTTGGGGGCAATATGCTGACTCTGTAAACCGCTTAGAGAGGGCTGAAAGCCCTATGAAGCGGTATATAAGTCTAACTGCTATTGCTATTGCTAAATAAATAAATACATACATACATACATACATACATACATACATACATACATACATACATACATGGTACTTTTTGCCACAGAGGGCGTGGCTGACTTAATGAAATTAGAATGTTGGATTAAATGGAGTTTGGTGCAGCCTTTTTCAATATGGAGCCCTTTAAAAACTGACCAGCAATTGTAGGAAAACTGATGGTTTCATACAGGGGAAAGCTTTAGTTTAAACTTATTCAAAGATTATGGAGAGCTTTTTCAGGTATATATTTTCTTACAGCTAATACACATGCTCCATTCACTGGTAAAACAAATAGGGTTGTGCTTTACTGCTAAATCAGTTATGTCTATTTCAAAGTGTTGATTTATATCAAGGATGTGCTCTGTTGGCTTATATTGGCTGAAATTAGCTTAGCTGTGTTCTATGTTCTCCGTGACAAAACACCAGCCATATCTCAGTGTTTCTAGTGCAGATCTGAATAATGGTATTATTATCAGCAATTAGTTGAGTTCTCTCTCTGTTCCATTCACTCACTCCTTTTATAACCCCTCTACTGATTATAATATGAAACCTTCCCCGTGCTTAGAACCTAGCTGTAAATATAAACATGCATATATATTTTTTGCAAGAGAAAATTAAAAGCACAAATTATTTCTTCCTTCTCGGGAATGGATTCTGTTCATTGAGCCAGAGAAACAAAAGTTCTCACACTGGATTTAATGATTGCTCTCTTAAAGAACCAAATCGGGTGAACCAATATTCATTTTAATTGAAGTGGCCAATTCTACCTGCTATGTCAGGAAAGTGTGCCATAGTGCATCTCATTATCAGTCATGGTCTCCAGTCTCTGATCTTAAAAAGAAGAGCAAATATAACAATTCTTATGACTTGTGCAAACGAAACAGCGGTCTAAATTTAATGCTGTATCATTCACGTCTCACTTCAAGTAGAAGTCGAAATCGAGGGGAAATTCAAATCTCCCCAGGACAAAATCCTCTACCTTAGGAGAAAAATGATTTTATGCAGCAAAAGCTGAGTAGTCACTTAGTGAAAAATTCATTGCCTTCAGCTGAGGATCAAAGTAAATGAACCAACCAAATAACATTCATCCACCCTGCATTACAGAGCTCTACTTTCATAGCTTCCATCTGTATAAGGTTTTCCTCCTGTTTAAAGTTCCTACATTGAACACTATATCAGTATCATACAATATAGGATAGTAGAGGATCATATTGCATTTGTTGCATACATGTCTAAATGAATGAAGTTTAAATAGTAGTTGTTAAAAACCGTGACCCGTCAAAACCGCGGTCCACAAAAGCGTGATCGACGAAAGCACGCATTTGACGTCATCACAGCACGACAAAAAAAATTAAAAATTGAAATAAAAATAAAATTAAAGCAAGCCGATTCACATAAAGGTAAGGGTTAGGGTTAGGGTTAGGGTTAGGGTTAGGGTTAGGGTTAGGGTTAGGGTTAGGGTTAGGGTTAGGGTTAGGGTTAGGGTTAGGGTTAGGGTTAGGGTTAGGGTTAGGGTTAGGGTTAGGGTTAGGGTTAGGTTAAGGGTTAGGGTTAGGTTAAGGGTTAGGGTTAGGTTAAGGGTTAGGGTTAGGTTTAGAGCGTTAGGGTTACATTTAGCGTTAGGTTAAGGGTTAGCGTTAGGTTTAGCGTTACATTAACGGTTAGGTTTAGGGTTAGATTTAGGGTTAGGTTAAGGGTTAGGTTTAGGGTTAGGGTTAGGGTTAGGTTTGGGGGGGTTAGGGTAAGGTTTTCGCTTTATTTTTACATTTTTCGATCACAGCGCGATGTTTTCGTCACGCTGTGATGACGTCAAATGCGCGCTTTCGTCCACCGCAATTTTGTTGTCCGCGGTTTTGTGGTGGAACTGTTAAAAACTGCAGAGACCTGAAATAATGGCACAACGAATCATATTATGATCATAGCAATAGCGCTTAGCACTAGCACTTAACTAGACTTATCTAATACTCCATAGCTCTTTACAGCATTCTCTAAGTGGTTTAGTGGTTTATTGCACCCAACAATCTGCATCTTCATTTTACCGACCTTGGAAAGATGGAAGGCTGAGTCAATCTTGAGTTGCTCAGACTTGAACTCCAGGCAGTGGGCAGAGTTTGCCTGCAATACTGTATTCTAACTACTGTGCCACCACAGCTACTCATGACTCCAGAGCAGGGGTGGGTTCCAGCAGGCACTACTGCTGGTTTGCTCATGGGCGCGCTGCGCACGCATGCACAGTGCAATAAATATTGTTCTGTGCATGCGCAGAAACAAAAAGCAAGATGGCGGCACCTACGGTGCTGCCCGGAGAACTGGTTCAGGGGCGTGGCAGGCCTGCTGGTTCCAGCAACACCCAGCATCTGCCTACCAAAGGTTGTTTCTATTTTCCTACATGCATTTTTACATACTTTCAAACTGCTTCTGTTGGCAGAAGCTGGGACAAGTAAGAGGAGCTCACTCGGTTATGTGGCACTAGGGATTTGAACCGCCAAACTGCTGACCTTTTTGATCGATAAGCTCAATGTCTTAGACACTGAGCCACTGGGCCCCACTGGAGAGAAGGTAGGTTCTAACTAATCCATGAACCACTTCCAAGATGCCATTTCCCCCTTGGGGAACCTTGCTTACCCTTCATCATGCCTGCTTTATAACGCATCAGGCAAGCCTGCTTTTTATTAATAAACTTAAAATAATTACGGGCCATTTTTCACACTATTAAAATGCTGTAGAAAAGGCAAGAATGGGTGTGAATTCTTTCAGTTCTTGAGGACAATCTGCTGTGAAAAGTTACACTTTTGTAGTCTTTCTGAATGAGCTGAGGATAAATAAAAATTCCACGGCCGTGAATTTATCATTAAGAAAATTCCCCATCTTTTTTATTTTTAAACGAGTCACCCTTTTTATACTGCTTCTATATCCTTTTCTCTTACCGCTAGATATATTATCCATGTGGATATAACCTAATTTTAAAACTGGTAAACAACTAATTTAAAAAAAAACAGTAAAAAGACAATTTGGTTTTTATTCAAGAAATAGAACAAGAAGGAATTGTTTGATTTTTTTCTGTTTGAAAACTTTAGGGTGTAGTATACAGAAATATTATTTGTTTAATGAAAAGCGTTTTCAGATTCATACTGTTTAGCTGTATAGGCTCTTTTGTCACGCTGAGGGGGAAAATAATTGTATCAGGAATGGTTCAGATAATGGCTGCCATTTTAAATAGTGGTTTCTCGTTGTTTTCCATTCAGCTATCATTTGAGTCAGTTAAATTTAATTAGGTTGTATACTCTGAAAATACTTTGATCTTCAAAATGGTCTACAGTTAGGCTTAGCCCAAACTGGCTGGAAGACATTGCTAAAAAAAAATGTATTTATTCTGGTTTAGTTAAGGGGTGGGTTGCTCCTGGGATTACTGCCAGTTCAGCGCATGCTAAATTTTTGTGTGCGTGCGCTCGCTTTGCTCAGGCATATGCCAGATGTGTGCATTTGCACAAAATTTGGTCTGCGCATGTGCAAAACATTAAAAAATAAAAAATAAAATTGGTGCAATTACAATTGTTCTGCGCATGCACAGAACCAAAAATCAAGATGGCAGCACAGTAGGAGAACCAGTACAGGGGCGTGGCAGACCTGGGTCGCTGCCAGTTTAGATTTCTTAGATTTATATGCTGCCCTTCTCCCAAGGACTCAGGGCGGTGTACAACATTCCAGCGACCCAGGCCATCAAACCAATACTCACCTCTGGTTTAGTTGCAATATGGAAAGGAGAATATGTTACCAATGGCTGCTCCTGACAGAGCAAGTTCATTACTAATTAAGTGACTACAGACACCAATCTCTTACACCGTAACATTTCACACCTCAGAAAGTGATTTTGGAAGGATTGTAATCAGTGGCGGGTTGCTTATCCCGTTCCAACTGGTTCGGTTGGAACGGAGCCGGCAGCGTCCTCATGCACGCGCGCAGTTCACGCATGCGTCTTAGCGCCTGCGCGATGCTCCAGCTGCTTGCGGAGAATCGCACAGGCACTGTATGTGCCATGCACCTGCGTGGAAGCGCAGAAGCCTTCAAAGACCGGTAAGGAGTGCGGGTGGGTGGGTGGGCCCTTCGCTGTTCCCGGAAGTTACTTACTTCCGGGTTTGCCGACCAACCGGTTCGCGGGGACCGCCGCGAACCGATTGAAACCCACCCCTGATTGTAATGAAAGATTAATTTTCAATTCAGTACAAAGGGTCTTTGGGGTTGCCCCAATCAGTTTGAATTGTAGGACATAGATCTCAAGTACTGTGAGATAGGAGGAAACCAGTGGTTTCTAATTTCATTGTATTTATTTTGTACAATGACAATAAAAACTATATTATACTAACCAGTTTACTACCAGTTCGCTGAGAGAGCATTTTGCTTCGCTCACGTGTATGTCTGCCACGCATTGCTGCACATGCACAGTTGACTGAAAACTGCTCTGCACATGCACAGAAACATGCCGGCGATGGCAGAAGAGATTGGGAAACTGGTTCAGGGGTGTGGCAGGTCTGGGTCGCTGCTGGTTCCAGTGACCCAGGCCACCAAACCACTACCGGTTCAGCTGAACCGGTCCAAAATGGTAGGAACCCACCACTAGAGGAAATATATCAATACTTTTATGGCCATGGTTGTCCTAAAGTTGCTTTTTTCAAAGGACACTTTCTTGGTTCTGGCAGGATGCTGTGTGTATGTGTGTGTGCGTGTGTGTATGTGTGTGTGTAAGGCTCATGTCTTTGTAGCCATCTGGTGTTAGCACTCTCCCTGAGAGCCATTTGAACCCATTTAGGGGTTTATCTGTGCCCTCAGGGTCACCTGAATCACAGTGCAAATGGGTGTGGAATCTTCATTCAAATAACTTTATGCTTAAGATGGGACTGGAGTTCGTGGTCTTCTGGTTTCTAAATAAAAACAAATACGATAAAATATCATGAATTGAATCCAAATTTTGTTATGCTTGAGTAGGTCTGTGTCAATAGAGCTTCCTCCAATTAGAGTTATTTTATGGGAAGAGTTTAAGTATGTTGGTAGTAACATATCAAGTAAACATCAATAGGAATAAGATGAAAGATCTATGAGCAAGTAGGTAATATTTGTCTTACTCTATCCTATGTAAGTAATGTTTTTGACGACTTGTAAAAAAAAGTTGGTTTACAATAAAAGTGGAATAAAATAAAACTGCAAATCTGAAAGGACTGATCCTAAGTTGTTGAGCTTTTGTGGAATTTTGCTGCTTATAGTATTGTGGATTTGTGAACCTCTGTTGAAATTGCCATCTATTTCAGTTAATAAAAAGATAATGCCAACATCTCTAATAAATGAAAATTAGGCCGAGGTGGCACAGTGGTTAAATGCAGCACTGCAGGCTACTTCAGCTGACTGCAGTTCTGCAGTTCTGCAGTTCGGCTGTTCAAATCTCACCGGCTCAGGGTTGACTCAGCCTTCCATCCTTCCGAGGTGGGTAAAATGAGGACCCGGATTTTTGTTGGGGGCAATATGCTGACTCTGTAAACTGCTTAGAGAGGGCTGAAAGCCTTATGAAGCGGTATTTAAGTCTAACTGCTATTGCTATTGCTATATCAGTTATACAATACCTCCAGTCATATGAAATTTTGGGGCAGAAATTCTATACCATAAACTCTGTACTATAGAGTCTATCAGTGGTGGGATTCAAATACTTTAACAACTGGTTCTCTGCCTTAAAAACTTCTTCCAAAAACCAGTTCACCAAACTGCTTAGAAAGTTAACAATTGGTTCTCCTGAAGTGTTGCGAACTGGCTGAATCCCATCACTGGAGTCTATAGTACAGCTATGCGTTGCTCATCCTGATCTTGTCAGTTGGATTAGTACTGAAAGTGAATACTCAGAGACATTTGAAAAGCTTATAGTAACATTGAATTCAGAATACTCTTGGGGAGTATTGTTTATAAGGCATTTCTAAAATTTGGTTCAAAAACTGAACAATTCAAAGATTGTTAACAAGAGCCAAGGTGGTGCAGTGGTTAAATGCAGCACTGCAGGCTACTTCAGCTGACTGCAGTTCTGCAGTTCGGCTGTTCAAATCTCACCGGCTCAGGGTTGACTCAGCCTTCCATCCTTCCGAGGTGGGTAAAATGGGGACCCGGATTGTTGTTGGGGGCAATATGCTGACTCTGTAAACCGCTTAGAGAGGGCTGAAAGCCCTATGAAGCAGTATATAAGTCTAACTATCTGTATGCTTTAATGGCTGTAGAATGTAGATGTGGAACAACAGGAATACCAGTGAAGGATAAATATTATATTCTCTGCAAATATTATGCTTAATACAAGATATCTATCCCTCTCTCCCCCCACCCACCCACCCCCTCTCTCTCTCTGTTGGATAACATCAATGTTTGTCAAAATAGATAATTTATATGATTAAAAGAAGCCTGCTGGAAATGCAATAATTAGGTTCAATATTTTTTTTCCTTCACCTTTGGTGACAATATCATCAAGCTCAATAATTCTCGAGACAATTTATTACAAAATAAAGCAAACTTTAAGTATCAACTTTTCTTTTCTGTCATCTATTTTTTTTTCTTATAAGCATTATCTAGCTTTATATTCCCACAAATTATCCAAGGTTGTCTTGCATATGATAACAGTTGCTAGGATACTTTATGCATTTTTTTTTATTGGAAAGAACACTTAATTGCTTCTTTGAATCACAATCTTAAGTTTAGGTTTTTGTTATATGGAGCTTTAATATATTAGATCTAGCTAGAAACGGCCCGGTTCCTGGGCTCCCGAGGGCTTCCAGAGCCTGGAGGAAGCAGTTTTCGCCCTCCCAGAGGCTCGAGGAAAGCCTTTGGAGTCTGTGGAAGGCAAAAACGCTGTCCTTTCCACTGTGGTGCAGGAGACTGACTAGGCCATGGTGACTATGGCCATGCCCACCCAGCAACCGGGCAGAGAACCCATTGCTGAAATTTTTGAAGCTCACCCCTGATATAAGGTACCTTGGCAGGGGTGGGTTTCTCGCCCCGTTCCAACCGGTTCGGTTGGAACGGAGCAGGCGGCGTCCTCGTGCACGTGCGCAGTGCACGCATGCGTACTAGCATCTGTGCGATGCTCCAGCTGCTCCTGGAGGATCGTGCAGGTGCTGTATGCGTGGAAGCGCAGAACTCGTCAAAACCGGGTAAGGAGCGCGGGCAGGCGGGTCGGCCCTTTGCCGTTCCCGGAAGTTACTTACTTCCGGGTTCGCCGACCAACCCGTTCGCGGGGACCGCCGCAAACCGGTTGAAACCCACCCCTGTACCTTGCTTTAAAAACAGTTGTTCTATGATATACCATTTTGCTCAGTTAAAGAACATGGGAACAAGAGATTTAGTATCTATGGAGATTTTCAATCATCCAGGTCATGATTTTCCCAAAGGTGCTTTTTCAAGAGGCAACTGGACTTTCTGGTTCTTCTTTGAAGATGTTTAGCTTCTCATCCAAGAACCTTCTTCAGCTGAAGAAGCTTCATGGATGAAAAGTGAAACGTTCTCAAAGAAAAACCAGAAAGTCAAGTTGCCTCTTGAAAAATCATCTTTAGGACAAGAGGTTTAATCGGATGGACATTTGGTTCTGCATATGCAGCAGTGGTGGGATTCAGCCGGTTCGCACCTATTCGGGAGAACCAATTGTTAACTTTCTAAGCAGTTCGGAGAACCAGTTGTTGGAAGAAATCTCCTTTTGGTTTTTTCCTACTTGACTGGGCTAATCCTGTAAGGAAGGCAGGAAAAAAACATTCTGGTGTTGTTTTTAGCCTAATCCCTATTGCCTTGCTTACAGAAACTGCCTCTCCGGTTAACCCTTACTACATTGTAACAGCTAAAGCAAAGCACCCATCGATGTGAGTGATGTTGAGTTGGCCATGCCCACACGGTCACGTGACCACTGAGCCACGCCTACCCAGCTGGTCATGAGGGCAGAGAACTGGTTGCTCAATTATTTGAATCCCACCACTGATATGCAGGTAGGGAGCAGTGGAATGTAGGTCTACCATAACTGAGCTTCCATGATGATCGTTAGATGGATGAAAACAATATAATGTCCTGTAACATTTTGCTTCCATTTAATGATTTGTCTATAGTCTGGAAATCTGTAGCATTCCAAGCAATGGACCCATACAAAGCAGAACTCTGAGGCAGGCAGATTCTTCCAAGAATAATTTATTGAATACATCATATTGGCACAACTGGTGAAAGCCGACTCTGAAAGTTCCTGTGTCTTTCACCTAATTAAAAAGTAAAAGTTCCCCCTTCCCCCCAAGTCACTGGTCACACTGTCCAATCTAGGTGGTGTCTGGTTGCTTGGTTACTTTACTCCTCCTCTGGCCAGCCACCTATTAGAATGTCCTTGGTTCCCACAGGAAACTTTTTTTTGTTTTGGCTACAAAACCCCATCTATCTATTTTCGCCCTCCCTGTCCCTTCTTCTGCTTTGTGGCAACCCTGAAGCCTCCAAGATGGCCTCAGCCAGGTCCATTTCAAGGTTGACACCTATGCCATTCCAGAAAGTGGCTGTCCAGTCTCTCTATCGCCTCCAGTGATAGAGTACCGACAACCTCTGAATGCAACCTTTCATTCTGTGTTCAAGATTTGAATGCTGCCCAGCCAGCAACAGTGAAACAAGCACAGCACATAAGCAGTAACATTTGTGGTTCATATTTTCATTCTTCCGTTTCTTATGAAACTTGTATGGTATACAATGCGGTGTTGGCCTCTGCATCCAGTGTGATGGATTAGTGATTAGAGCTTTTAATAGGACTCATGGAACTTAGGTTCAAGTCCCCATTCAGCAATACTTTAGCTACCTAGTGTCAGCCTCTGCTTCGCTGCTGTTTTTCGGCTGCCATTGAAATGGGGAGGGGGGGCATGGTATTTGGGAGGGGAATCATTATGTACTGGAGGATTGTTATTAGGAGTTGTTCTGACCATCTATCTGCACATGTGGAAGAAGGGAGTTTCCCACCAAGGCCAACTGTCCAGCATTCCAACCTGATGATGCTTTTTGAAGACATCTCCCACCTGACGGTTGGGTGAATTATTATTGGACTATGAACTGGGGTGCCAAGGGGAGGGGATTGAATCATACATGATATCTATTGCTTTCGCGCCTTTTTACTCAGATTCAGCTTTGCTTTGCTTCTCATCGTTTGTAATTAGTAAATGTACACTTAATTCTGTGGCATGGAGTTGAGTGGTTTCTTTCCTGATTATTAAATGAAGATGCACCTGGCACCTAGTCTACCTCAAGAGATTATTATTAGTGAAATTTATAGACAATAGATATAGTTTAAATAAATAATTGATAATGTTACTAATGTATACAATGTGTAGTGTTATGATGAGTATAATTGGATATGAATATTGAATGGTACCCGTGTAAGGAAGATTAGCAATCCCTTTGGATTATAAATAAAGGTTAATAATAGCAATAAAAAAAGAACCAAGTTAGATACAGTTAAAGTTTTAATTATTAGGGGGAAAATGTTATGATACAGGATATAGTCAAATAAAAGAGGGATAAGAATAACAATGTCTATATAGATATGGGAGACTGGATGTAAACTTTAAACAGTGATTTGGAAAGGAGGATTAGAAAACTTTGTTATTAAATATTATGGATGTTTAGCTAGAATAGGACATAAGGATTTAATGTTAGTGGAGGATTTTAGAAATAGTAATTGAAAGGCCCGTATGTGGTTATGTATTAAATTTTGGTATATTTTATGATGAAGGACGCTTAAACAATTATAATCAAATGAAAAACGGAGATATAATGATGGTGACATGTATAAATATTTGAGTTAAAATACTTAAGCTAATATGAATTATGTTTGTTGACTGTGGAAGAGATGCACGAAAGTCTTTTTGTAACCAACTGATACACTTTCTATAGCATGTAAAGAAGGATGTTGTATTCCTTTTAAATTAAAAAAAAATATTTTTTAAAAAAGAGATTATTGCATGAATAAATTGAACTTGAACTGAAAATTGAGGGGAGCCTGATTGGTATAGTGTTTAGGCCACCAAGCTAAAATACCAGGAGACTATGAGTTCTAGTCTCACCTTAGGTACAACATCAACTATGTGACCTTGAGACAGTCATTTTCTCTCTAAGCCCTAGGAAAGAAATAATGACAAGCCACTTCTGAAAACTTGCCAAGAACACTTCATTATTATCCAGGCAGTTGCCAGGAATCAAGAAGAACAAGAACTCAAAGGCATTTAAAAATGATGAAAAAGGGAGCATTTTTAACTGCCGTAATTCGGATGCCTACACAAATAGAGGCTTGGGTTAAGTGATATAAATAGACGCTTCAAACTCCATGATTTTTTGGCTAGTAAGCTCTTGGAGGAAAAGCAGAATATCAGTACAAAAAGGTTCTGATTCCCAGGTTCTCTTGTGATGACTGTAATATGGCTGGCTTGGCATTCTGGCAAGATCCTCCAAGCGAGGATGATTGTTTTCAGGAGATATTTGGCATCCTATATAGGAGCATCCATTCGTAGGATGACTTATGCATATTTGAGATGGGTGGGAAATAATGACTTGATGTTCTCATTGGAAATGTGATGGCTTTCCGATGGAGCGCAAATCTGAATATTAAATATGGCTTAAGCTTTGCTCCTTTGCTCGTCTGTTCCCTTCCAGGTTCTGAGGAAGCATTGTTTTAGTATTCAGGTAATCCTGCACATTATAAATCATTTTCCCTTGATGGAAAAATAACAAATTAATCGACTTCTATCAGTCTGCAGTCTAAAAAAATGAGGAGTTCATGCAATGAATCATACATCATCATCCTTATCATCATCACTCCATATCAGTCCATTGCAGAGTGAAAGCTTCTTTAGTGAAGCTTTTATCACACTGCCCAGTGCTTATTGGTAAATTACTTAAGTTTAAGTTTAAGTTTTATTTTATTTATATGCCGCCCTATTCCCTAAAAGGGACTCAGGGCGGCGAACAACTTAAACGAGAGGGGGAAACATACAAGTACAAAATAGACATTTAAAATGACCAACAACCACACCTGTCGAGAGGGGAAGGGAGCTCATCAACCCCAGGCCTGCTGACACAGCCAGGTTTTAACGGCTTTTCGGAAAGCAGGGAGAGAGGTGAGGGTCCGAATTTCCGCGGGGAGTTCGTTCCAAAGGGCAATGTTTTTTTAATTCCCAGTCAAGGCTGAGAGAGCCTAGTAAGAGAGTTATGGAATCTGGGTTGACTCACTCTGAATCTAGCATCTTAATGATTGCATCACATTGGTTCTCACCAATGTGTGAGAACGTGGTAATCAATTAACTCAATTTTAGAGAAGCATCTACACTTGGAGAAGGGTACGACACAGTGGCGTAGAGGTGAAGATGCTTGCCTCCCACTCAGAAAGGTTGAGAGTTCAATCCTAGGTAGCAACAAATGTTTCTCTATCAGGGCGCAAAGAGAAAATATCTGCTTCTCTATCAGGGCACAAAGAGAAAATATGTGAACACCGCATAGGCATCAGGAAGGGCATCTGGCCAGTAAACACTCAGTTCCATTCAGTCGCCCCAACTGCACCCCAAAAAATTATATTATTTATATTTTACAGAGTTGTAAAAAGAATATGTATGTATGTATGTATGTATGTATGTATGTATGTATGTATGTATGTATGTATGTATCAGAGGTGGGTTCCTACTAGTTCGCACCTATTCAGTAGAACCAGTTCGTCAAATCTACCAAACCGGTTAGAAGAGGTTCCACCAGTGGACCCGGAAAGCAGGCCACACCTACAGAAGAGCTACCAAAATTTTTTGAAACCCACCACTGGTCCTTGGATATGATTATTCTACACTATCATGCTCATATTTATAAAACTCAGTGCCTCTGTGAAAGTTAAGGATGACTACTGCGTTTGTGGCGCAATCAGAACATTGCATGTGTTGAAGTTGTTTTAACGCAAACCAAAGATGCCTTTTAAAAAACAAGTTTGCATCCTATTCTTATGCATGCCAGTGCTGTGTGTGAGGTAATTTAAGGTGGTTATGACAAGTGTCATTGGCATCTTCATCTCCGGTCACATGGGCGGCAAGCCACTCCCATCCAGTCACATGGGTGGCAAGCCACTCCCATAAAGGAGGCCACACCCACAGAATAGGTTCGAACAATTTTTGAAACCCACCACTGGTATGTATGTATGTATGTATGTATGCATGTATGCATGCATGCATGCATATACATTTGGAGAACATTTATGGTCCAAAGAATAATAAAAAGTGTTGACTTCAATGCAATTTCTCAATCATTTTTCCCCAAGCCAGAATCCTTCAGATGTTTTGGATCAAGAACAGAGAGAATAGTGTACTGTCAGAAGGTGATACGCTTTGGAGTATGACACTGTTAAATATTCATGACTGGGAGAGACATGGGAACAAGGTCAGCCAATGAATAGGCATTGCAACTAAGTCAGCTAAGGGGAGCTTAAACACATCTAAGTCTGTGCAAAGAATTGAAACAGAAAATCAAGAAGAAAGCAGTCTGCTGCTCTGAAAAGTAAACTATCACTCTGTTTGGGCTTCTCTGCTGAAATGAAACTAACTGCTTGTGTTTGCCTGTAACTCTCCTGCTGTCAGGGTTCCAAATAGCATCCAAAATTAAATCAGAGTTCAAGGCAAAGTATTGCTCAAAGTACCAATTTATTAAGAGAGCCATGTTGGCACATTTGGGAAAACCCGAATTTGAAAGCTTCCCAGTTTTCCCCACCTAGTTGAAAGTTCAAAATCTTGCCCTCACACCCACAAGTCCCTCACATAGTCCAATCTCCCACTGCCATGCTGGCAGTTCCACCCATCCAGTTCCAGTCAGGTGCAGAGGTGCAGAGACAAAGGATGGCTTTGGCTTTCTAGAAAGAATTTTGTTATGGCTACATAGCATTTAACTCTGTACAATCCCCCCCCCATTTTCCCACAATAGAAAAGGCATAGTAGAATAATGGAAAGTATGGCAGGCGAAAGATCCAAAAGGAATATGGCTGCAGGCCTGACACTTGCCTTGGTTTTCTTGGAAGAATCACCTGTTGGTATTGTACATTTATTCATCTATTCTTATGTATATAAAGAGGTTAATGAATCCAGCTGAATCAGTTACCTGTGTGTGCTTTCTGGATCTGAATTTATGCAACAAACTCTGACCGACACATCATGAAATAGGAGTAAAATGCCTGAAATTTTATTGAAAGAAAATCTTGGAAATAAAACTCTTAAAACATGCATTTAAGTAAAACAATTTCATTATTAAAATCCAGCTAGCCTAACTGGCTATGAAAACTGTGACTTAACAAATGAAACAACTTTTGTTTTGCAGAGTTTATCTGGTCTCTTAGAAGAGGAACCTCAAATGACTAAAGTTAGAGCCGAGGTGGCGCAGTGGTTAAATGCAGCACTGCAGGCTACTGCTAGATCAGCAGTTCAGCGGTTCAAATCTCACCGGCTCAGGGTTGACTCAGCCTTCCATCCTTCCGAGGTGGGTAAAATGAGGACCCAGATTGTTGGGGGCAATATGCTGACTCTCTGTAAACCGCTTAGAGAGGGCTGAAAGCCCTATGAAGCGGTATATAAGTCTACTGCTATTGCTAAACAGTTGAAAAACAATCTCCCTGAGACAGAGATGCATAAACTGAACATCGGGGCTGAAAATGGCTTTTGAACTTCTGGTGTTTGTCCCACAGAAATCCCCTGGAATATAATGTAGTAAATACGTAGTAAATATAATATACATAATGCTTTGGTCTACTTTTTTTGGTTGGGGGGAAGAGGGAGGACTGATTGCAATACCATTTTCTTGTTTACAAGCTAAGGATAGAATTCAGCCCAGACTAAGCTGGATTCAGGGGTGAAATCCTCCTGGTTCAGCTCAGTTTGGCCAAACCAGTAGGGATAATTGTCATTGGTTCTGTGAACCAGTAGTAAAAAAAAATGCTTCTGAGAATCGTGCGGCTCAGCTGTGAACTGTGCGATCGTTGGAAGCCTTTTGAAAGAGCCAAGGTGGCGCAGTGGTTAAATGCAGCACTGCAAGCTACTGCTAGATCAGCAGTTCAGCGGTTCAAATCCCACCGGCTCAGGGTTGACTCAGCCTTCCATCCTTCCGAGGTGGGTAAAATGAGGACCCAGATTGTTGGGGGCAATATGCTGACTCTCTGTAAACCGCTTAGAGAGGGCTGAAAGCCCTATGAAGCGGTATATAAGTCTACTGCTATTTTCCCCGCTTTTTAAAGTATTTCTTTCCTTCCGGTTCAGGCGAATTCACAGCTGAGATGCGCAATCCTCGGAAGCATTTTTAAAAACTTTTAAAAGCATTTTTTTTCTTGCCTGTTTGCCCGAACCAACAGGAAAAAAAATGCTTTAAAAAGTGAAAAAAAAGTTGGCCACAGCCACCTAGTCACATGACCTCCCACTCCCACCAAGCCATACCCACAGAACCAGTGGCAAACTTTTTTTAGATTTCACCACTGTTCTAATTGTATAGCAATTGTGCTTGGGTTTTAATTGAAAAACGCTTAATTGCAGAAGGGCTAAACTGCACACTACTGCAAAAAAATAATAATTAAAGATTGAGTAGCTGATGCAGATTTCTGTGTAGTATGGGATACATAATCCAGTTGGGTATTTCTGCTTTCTGAAGCTTGACAAACTGTGAATATCTATAGATTTTAACCTGCTCAATGGACTGTCTTCTCCATGGACGTACCAGTTTTTCTATTTTGGACACTTGGAGAAAGTAAGACTTTTGGTCTTGGGGATAATTTATTATTGATTCTTCCACTGTACAATAATGTGTAAGTGATGTCAAGGCTCTTTTGAAGCCAATGGGAGTCAATGACAGAATTACTGCTTCATCAACATAAAAGTAAGAGATTGATATGTCTGTGGGCTAATTTAGCTGGATGAAAGGCCTTTTTTCCCCCTTTGCCCCCTTTTTTCTCTTCCACATCTTTTTCTTTGAATGTACTCATTATATGTGTGAAATATTTTTAATAACTTTTTAAAAAAAATAATTTATCATTGTAAGTGATCCTACAACTACAAAGGGATGTGGTGCTCAGTGGCTATGACACTGAGCTTGATGATCAGAAAAGTCTACAGTTGGGAGGTTCGAATCCCTACTGCTGCGTAATGGAGTGAGCTCCCGTTACTTGTCCCAGCTTCTGCCAACCTAGCAGTTCGAAAGCATGTAAAAATGCAAGTAGAAAAATAGGAATCACATTGATGGGAAGGTAACAGTGTTCCGTGCGCCTTTGGCATTTAGTCATGCCAGCCACATGACCACGGAGACGTCTTCGGACAACGCCGGATCTTTGGCTTTGAAATGGAGATGAGTACAATTGTGTGTGTGTGTGTGTGTGTGTGTGTGTGTATTATTCCAGGAAATAATAAACAGTCAGTTTAGCCAGTGTGACTATTACGTTATTTCAAACGCTTGTGTGTGATTGTATCCTCCATTGTTTTCCATACTGCTGGCAAAATTTACTCCCGCAAAATAAGAAAAGTTTGTAGAATTCCAAATGAAATTCCTGTCAGGAATCTGTTAGCATCACACAATAGGTTCTCTCTCTCTCTCTCTCTCTCTCTCTCTCTCTCTCTCTCTCTCTCTCTCTCTCTCTCTCTGTGTGTGTGTGTGTGTGTGTGTGTGTGTGTGTATGAAACAATCCAGTTTTAGAAACTCTATGTAAACCAAGTTGTATAAATGGATTTCTAGCTTTGGAATGTGGATTTAAATACATTGATACAAATTCGGTGAGGAAATTTAAAATCTCTCGGACAAACACTTTTTCAAGGGTTTGCCAATAAGTAGCAATTATGACAACCAACTGACTTCTCTGACACCTCTTTATCTGTCGTACTGGACGTTTTTTAGCTCTTTTACCCAACTCAGCTGTAGGAAAAGAAAAAAAAGATGCTTTGGATCCTCTTGCTCAGAACGCAGCACTTTACGAACCTTGTCCCACAGGAGTAGTTGTGCAACCACGCAAATTTCCACAATGTAATGGAAACCCCCTTATAAAACTAATAAAAACCAAACCACTAGGTGACAAGATTTTAATAGGAAAATGGAAAACAATGGAGGATACAATCACACACAAGCGTTTGAAATAACTTAATAGTCACGCTGGCTAAACTGACTGTTTATTATTTCCTGGAATAATTTGTTGGGTTTGAGCAGATGTTCAGTGCGGAGAGAAGGTTTGGAGACAATTCATCTGGGCCTTCTAAATTTTATAAAAGATGAGGGATGAGTGAAAAGCCTCCCCCTCTGGGGACACTTTGCTTTGCTCAGTCAAGAACAATGCTTTATCGCTGACATTTCGGGTTTTGACAGTAAATTGAAAAGTGTGCATATGTAGCCATTAAGCTACCCCCTTTCAGGGTTAAGAAACAATATGGAAAACCTAGAAACAGAATGTGACAGAATGGGAAGCCTCCCAGATAGAATGGAATGATCTGCCAGACATACCAACTGTACTCTTGGGTGATAGCCAGGATCTGGGAAAGAATCAGATTTGCACAGAGAGTCTTAAGGGGAATGGAACTGAAAAGGCTGCTAAGAAGTTGGTGATGAGAGAACGACATAATATGATCAACAAACAAAGTTGGAATTAGATTCTTAGATGAGAGTTCTTAAGAAAGAGATGGTATTCTGCCAGTTCACTCCAGTTCGGGCGTGACATCATCATGGACCTTCTGCGCATGCGCAGTAGGTCCTGCACATGTCCAGACGTGCTGCAAATGAGCAAAGCAAGTGCACTGGCGTGTGCACTCCCGTTACCAAACGTGAAGATAAAAGGATTTCATGCCTGGCTTAAGAGGTCCACATTCCAATGTGATTCAGAATTGACATAGGGGACTGTTGTGACTCAGCAGAAGTTGCTGTGAGTTGAGTCGGGATGCAAGATTAACAATGCAGCTGGGGCTCGTTAGTGGCGTCTTCTGGTGATAAAAGGACGGATGCTGCCACGCCCTGGTTGCAGGAGTCAACGTTCATTCATTCGTTCATCATTCATTGTTCATCGGTCATGGTTTGTTTGTGAGAGACACTTGGAGAAGTGATTTGCTTTCTGTAACCCGGATTCAAAGAGACACTTGGAGAAGTGATTTGCTTTCTTTTTGGACACCTGGTTTTGCCGTAAGAAGCCAGGCAGAGCCGAGGACTGATAAAGTTCTTTCCTTTTAAGTTTGTCTGCCTGTCATCTGTTAACGAGCGAGGAAGGGGGGACAGAACAGGGGACTCTATGCAAGGAGCATGGCACTGCCTATCTTGCACAGATAACTCAGAGGATGAAGAAAAACTGAAAAAAGGGGCAGGGGGAAGATCCAGATTTTGCTAACTTTGAGCCAGCTAAGTTTTATTTAGAGCTCTTGATTAACACTTTGAGGAATTTAGCGGCAGCTAGATTTTTAGGATCAGTTCACTAGCAACCTCCGCTAGTTACTCTTGCCAGAAGAGAAAAAGTTGATCTTGAAATGATAAGAGAAATTAAACCATGAGGAAACTGGCTATAATTCCTCTTATTTGAAGGTAGTCACAAGGAGGGAGGCAATGTGGGTTGGAGATGGTGAGCTTAGTATAATCTTTTTATAAGCATTATTTGAATTCTAGTTGCTTAATTATCTTCCTGGAAGAGATAATCTTTCAAGGTTCTGATAAGTGCTGTTATATTCTTTGAAAGTTTGTTTGGTCTAGTGGTTAAAGCATCAGGCTTCCTAGAAACCAGGAGGCTGGGAGTTCTAGTCCCATCCTAGGCGTGAAAGTTGGGTGGGTGACTTTGAGCCAGTCGTTCTGTCTCAGACCAACTCTTAACGTCTTGTTGTGAGGAAAATAGGAGGAAAGAGATGATACATTTGTTGTTATTTAGAAGTTATTTAGAAAAATAATAAAGGCAAGACTTAAGAAAAATCTAAAATAAATAAATAAATTCTGAAGTGTAGTGGGAGATCAGTTATTGTTTAGGGATAAAAAAATACGTCATGCTTAATGTTATTTGTATTTAGGGAGAGGGACAGAGGTGGGTTCCTACCAGTTCGCACCTATTCGGTAGAACCGGTTCGTCAAATCTACCGAACCGGTTAAAAGAGGTTCCACCAGTGGACCCGGAAAGCAGGCCACACCTACAGAAGAGGTTCCAAAAGTTTTTGAAACCCACCACTGGTCCTTGGATATGATTATTCTACACTATCATGCTCCTATTTATAAAACTCAGTGCCTCTGTGAAAGGTAAGGATGACTACTGCGTTTGTGGTGCAATCAGAACATTGCGTGTGTTGAGGTTGTTTTAACACAAACCAAAGATGCCTTTTAAAAAACAAGTTTACATCCTATTCTTATGCATGCCAGTGCTGTGTGTGAGGTAATTTAAGGTGGTTCTGACAAGTGTCGCCGGCATTTTCATATCCAATCACATGGGCGGCAAGCCCCTCCCATCCGGTCACATGGGCGGCAAGCCACTCCCACAAATGAGGCCACACCCATAGAGTAGGTTCAAACAATTTTTGAAACCCACCACTGGAGGGGGAGAACTCTTCAGGGGTACATTTTTCTTTTTGTAAGTTACAAGGCCATTTTTGGCTGTTTGTAGTTGAGGTCATGGCCTTTCAATTTCATTATTTTCCTAAACTCTGTCAAATACAAAAAAAAATATGCTGTGAATGCTGGTGAGACTTTACGGCTGTTGGCTGCAGGTCCTGGAACTTCAACAACACATTCCTTCTCCTTAACACCTCGGGACACAGATTTAGACTTTCTAGTTTAGCAGAAATGTGTTTCCGAATTCTTCGATTATATAGAAAGTGGCAGGATGGTTTCCAAAATAAAGAGGATGTTAAAAGCATGAGAACAATTGAGGGGTTGAGAGGGGTTTTTTTCCCCTTTTTTGTTTGCACACAATGGAATTGTTCATTATCTGGGACCTGAGATAATACAGCTGTTGTTAGCTGCTTGCTGAGTTAATAAGAGAGTCTAGTTGTCCCAAGAAGTTTCTTTTTTAAAAAAAACAAGCAATTGGTCAGTTTCTGCTAGTTTTTAGATTGGAAACATTTCCTTTCTTTTTAATGAGAAATCGCAGAGAAAAAGAGAGTCTTTCTCTTGCCATCCTATTTCAGCTTTGATACTAAAAATAGAAGCCATCGAGGTTTCAAGAAATAAGGGTGGGGGGGGGATTTTTATAGGCAGTCAGATCTGTGATCTATGGGTGATCTGCAGTAGATCAGCAAGGCTTTCCGATTACAGACATACAGATTAACAGATTGTCGGGTTGGTGGTGTAATTCTCACTGGACCCTATGCATGGAAAGAATCATCCCTATAAGTATGGTTCCGTTTATGAAATCTTCTTATAGATATTATTTAAGATAGTTGAAACAATATCCAGTATTTATAGGATTAAAAGGGGCTCATCAGATAAAGAATCTGAACCCTTTGGGCTCATACATGCACAGTCCTTGTCTCCGTGACCCATCAAAATCGCGGTCCACTAAAGCGCGCCCGATCAAAGCGCGTACGTGACGTCATCAGCAGCGCGACAAATAAAATTAAAAATAAATTAAATTAAAATTAAAATAAAATTAAAGCAAGCCGATTCACATAAAGGTAAGGGTTAGGTTTAGGGTTAGGGTTAGGGTTAGGTTAAGGGTTAGGTTTAGGTTTAGGGTTACGTTAAGCGTTAGGGTTAGGTTTAGCGTTAGGTTAAGGGTTAGTGTTAGGTTTAGCATTAGGTTAAGGGTTAGATTTAGGGTTAGGTTTAGGGTTAGGTTAAGGGTTACGCTTAGGGTTAGGTTTAGGGTTAGGTTTGGGGGGTTAGGGTAAGGTTTTTGCGTTAATTTTAAATTTACCGCTCACAACGTGCCGTTTTCGTTGCGCTGTGATGACGTCACGTACGCGCTTTCGTCGAGCGCACTTTAGTCTACCGCGGATTTGTGGTGGAACCCTTGTCTCAGCATTGGGATGGCCTGTTTACTTGTTAAGCCCCTATCTATGATTTTGGAAGCTGTATATTTTTATTTCATTAGAATGTCTTGCATGTAACCACTTAAAAAGGAGGGCTTCACACTACTTTTACCCTTTTTTAATCAATAATTTCTTCTAGAAACATGCTGACATGCTATAAACTTTGTCTTTATAGAATTTATTTTATACTAGCCAATAACCTGGCATTGGCTGGGTATTTACTTATAGGGGGGAAATGTCTGAATTAAACGTAATTTCTAAAGTTGGATTTCTCCCTTACCAGAGGGAGAAGTCCCCTTGTGGAGTACTATGAAGCCATTACCATGGCAACTCCACTGCTCTGTACAGTGGAAGCCATTTTACGGCAGTACAGTAGAAACCATTTTAAGGCACAACAGGCTGTATCTTAACAGAACACACACCCTGAGGAGTATTAGGGGTGTCTTGCCCCCACAATATTTTTTTCCAGAGAGTAAGCCATTTGTATACCAAGTTTGTTTGAAATTGATTGAGAGTTATTCTCAATCAGATATTCAGAGTTATTCAAGGGCAAGCACTACTTAGAAGTTAGATAATGGCAGCAGTAAGAAAGAAGCCAGAAGAAAAAATAGGGTGTGTACACCAAAAGTCTTCTAGGCGAAAAGACTGAAACTTCTAACCAATTTTACCCCTACTGGTTCAGGCTTCTCACTATCTAGTGTTAGCTTTGGTCCACTAAAAAGTGATCCAAAATAAGAGAAATGTTTAAGGACTCTTTGGGGAAATGATATTATTATTTTGTATTTTGTGCAGGAATTTTTCTTTTGTCAGGGTTCCAATGGATGCCCCAATTAAACCATGAGTCTTGAGCCAAGCTTCAAAAGAAATCCAGTTATTCATTAGGAGCAACATGTCAGCACATACCCAAGTAAAGCCAGCTCTCACCCCCATGTAATTTACAACCCAATTATGACCCTGTTCCCCCCCCTACTCCCCCCAGGATGTGTCATAAATCACATTCTCCAACGGAGCACTTTTGCAGCCTGTAGAGATCACGCCCCTCTGGTTACTGTGGGTAACCTGGGATACAGCCTTGAGAAAGATATGCATGGAATGTGCTTCTGTTTGGGGCTGCCATGCGGCATCATCAGTTTCTCATCTCCCTTGCCTATGGCAACTTTATTTTTAGTAAAGATTTAAAGTGTCTCACACAACAGTTATGTTTTAACTTTCAATTATGATGGGCTACCTAGGCTACTGTAAAGAGATGGTGCACTCCAATCTGCTACTGAAAAACAGAATGACATTCCCTGCCTACCAACTTTGTATATTAGTCTCTGTTGTCACACCTGAGACTGGGGCAGCTAGCTCAAACACTTCAGTAGGGCTCAGTAATGGGGTTCCACCACAAATCCGCGGTAGACTAAAGCACGCTTGACGAAAGCGCGTACGTGACGTCATCACAGTGTGACGAAAACGGCACGCTGTGAGCGGTAAATTTAAAATTAACGTGAAAACCTTACCCTAACCCCCCCAAACCTAACCCTAAACCTAACCCTAAGCCTAACCCTTAACCTAACCCTAACCCTAAACCTAACCCTAAACCTAACCCTAAACCTAACCCTTAACCTAACGCTAAACCTAACGCTAACCCTTAACCTAACCCTAACCCTAACCCTAATGCTTAATGTAACCCTAAACCTAACCCTTAACCTAACCCTAACCCTAACCCTAACCCTAACCTTTATGTGAATCGGCTTGCTTTAATTTAATTTTAATTTAATTTATTTTTAATTTTATTTGTCGCGCTGCTGATGACGTCACGTACGCGCTTTGATCGGGCGCGCTTTAGTGGATCGCGGTTTTGACGGGTCACGAGTAATGGAGCCCATCAAACTTCTGGAACTCAAGAAGTTATAAGGCAAGATCCATTTAAGGAAAATGGAGCAGATGGAAAGAGTGGAACTAGGAGAAAAACAATTGGAGATGGAAATAGAGATGAAGAAAGATAATGAGATCATGTTTATTAGTTGGGACAAGAAACTGAAGAGTAGAGTGTCTTCTATTTTCAACCAGTCCAACATTCCTAGGACTTCCTGTAGAAAAGTACAAATTTCTAAAATAGCAATAGCAATAGCAGTTCGACTTATATACCGCTTCATATGGCTTTCAGCCCTCTCTAAGCGGTTTACAGAGTCAGCATATCGCCCCCAACAACAATCCGGGTCCTCATTTTACCCACCTCGGAAGGATGGAAGGCTGAGTCAACCTTGAGCCTGGTGAGATTTGAACCGCCGAACTGCAGATAACAGTCAGCTGAAGTAGCCTGCAGTGCTGCATTTAACCACTGCGCCACCTCGGCTCTAGTTGGATGAGAATCCAGGACACTTCCTTGAACATTTTTTTTATTAAGAAGTTTAATTGCAATAGTAAACATTAATACAAGCTCTCCTTAGATAAGGAGAAGAGAATAGAAAGAAAGAATAACGATAGCAGGAAAATAGAAAAAGAAAAGAAATTATGTAATGAAGAAAAATAATGTAATCTATAAAGAACTGACCTCCAACCTTTAACACAACAAGTATAAATAAATTCAATAACATGCCTCTTTTGTAGAAGCAGTAAGAAAGCATTTTCCAGGTCATTCTCTTGGTTTATTATTGCCCTTCTCATTTTTAAAACTTCAGCCAATGTCTTTTGTATAGTAAAGCATTCTTTTATAAATCATTATCTTGGCTTGTTAGTTGTTTTTCTACATTCTGTACTTTCTCTGACTTGTCAAATAAAATTTGTTCCACATCTGTTGTTCCTTCATTAGCATTTTCAGATATGGTCTATACATAGAAGCAGACATCATTACTGACAGTATTGATACTGTGGTTACTAATTTTTGGATCCATTCTTCAAACATCTAACAGCTTTTAAGTTGATTGATAGACAATTTCCAAAAGCGATTTGAAAGTGAGATTTCTAAAGTTAGTGTCCTTTAAAAGGCTCCACATGGTTGCCAGCAAGATAGCCGATCCCATCCTTCTCCTGGTACTGAATCTGGTGGAAAGGCTGTCCTGTAGTCTCTTGAAAAAGGAGCAGCCATCCAGAGCACTTATGGATGACCTTCCATCCTGTCCTTATTTATAGAAGTTTCAAGTGTGAGATAAAAACCCAATTATTAAATGCTCACAACACAGAGACAAGTCTGGTTCGCAATTCAAAATTTTTATTTACAGAAAAATAAAAAGCATTTGCAAAGGCAGCCTCCAAGTCTCTTGTCAAGTGAATGGAGTACAAGGAGAGCAAAAAATAGCATTCAAACAATACATTTTATACACTCTTACTTCTAAGAAACTCTTCCCCACCTGCTCATTCATTTAAGTCATTTCTTTCATCATTCCATACTCTAAAGAGTCAACTTGACAATTTCTTGAGAGGCCCCTATCTCTTATTTGGTTTTTTTCTGATGCCTTTTGTCGGAGCAAATGGCTTTCTATCTAACTTGTGCCTGTAAATGGCTTGGAGTAACAAAGGTTATCTTGTCCTGTTTATGGTTAGCAAAAGCACAGTAACCTAATGCACATTTTAGGCAAGAATATAATGCCTTATACATTTAACATTGTAAAAGAATTCAAATATTTTAACATTTTATAAAAGAGTAACTTAATATTATTTCCTTCACAAGGAACTGGTTTACTCATTGGTTTGTTGGCGTTTTCCATGCGGAGTCATCTTTGTTTTCTGATTGCTTATTTGTACCCTATGACTATCATTAAGTGCTGTACCTCATGATTCTTGATGAATGCATCTTGTCTTTTTATGTACACTGAGAACATATGCAACAAAGACAAATTCCTTGTGTATCCAATCCAGGGGTGGGTTTCTCGCCCCGTTCCAACCGGTTCAGTTGGAATGGGGCCGGCGGCGTCCTTGTGCACGCGCGCAGTGCACGCATGTCTACTAGTGCCTGTGTGATGCTCCAGCTGCTCCTGGAGGATTGCGCAGACACTGTATGCGTTCTGCGCATGCGTGGAAGCGCAGAACACGTCAAAACCGGGTAAGAAATGCAGGCGGGCGGGTGGATCCTTCGGCGTCCCGGAAGTTACTTACTTCCGGGTTCGCCGACCAACCGGTTTGCGGGGACTGCCGCGAGCCACCTGAAACCCACCCCTGATCCAATCAAACTTGGCCAATAACAAATTCTATTCTTTTTCTATGTTCAGTTTGTCCTTCAGACCCTGCATTTTGGGGCTATGGGAAAATTCAACCTCTTAAACATGGGACAGTGTTAAAAAGACACGTTTTCAAATGAACAGAAAGCTGTTTACAATGCTCCATGGATGCTTCAATAACTTCATAAATAACTTAGAAGATGGAATAGAAGGGAACTCATCAAATTTGCAGATGACATCAAGCTGGCAGAAATAGCCAATACCCCAGAAAACAAGCTCAGGATTTTTTTAAAAAATTGATAGACTTGAGCACTGTGCCCTAGCCAACAAAATGAAATTTAAGAAGGAGAAAAGTAAAGTGTTTACACTTAGGCAGAGAAAATGAAAGCTACATTAGGTGAAATCAGGCTCAAAAACATTAACTGTGAGAGGGACCTTGGAGTGCTAATAGACGATCACTTAAATATTAGCCAGCGGTGTGTGGCAGCAGTCAAAAAAGCTAATACAATACTTGGTTGTATAAACAGAGGCATGGAATCAAAATTACATGAATTGTTAGTACCATTTTATAAAACTTAGTAAGGCCACACCTGAAATATTGCATCCAGTTATGGTCACCATGTTACAAAAAAACTTGTTGAGACTTTGGAAAAAAGTTAGCAAAGAAGAGCAACTAAGATGTAGACCACGGGTGTCAAACTCATGTCATCATGGAGGCATCACATGATGTCTCAGGACTATTTCCCCTTCACTAAGCTTGGCGTGGGTGTGGCCAGCGCGTGACTCATCCAGCCCATGACAGTCCTACTGTAGATTAAACATAAGCATGGTTGCATGAAATGGGTATGGCCAGTCCAGTGGTGGGTTTCAAAAATTGTTGGAACCTACTCTGTGGGTGTGGCCTCCTTTGTGGGAGTGGCTTGCCACCCATGTGACCGGACGGGAGTGGCTTGCCGCCCATGTGACCGGATATGAAATTATGAATTAGTACTTAGGTCGGTCCAAGTAGCTATTCAGAAGTTAGTGGTTAGAAGCAATCATAAAGCAAGATATGGAATTAAAACCAGAAATATTTTGTTGGCTATTTGAAACGGAGTATAATATATATTGAATTTTACACATGTTAGCAGCTGCTAGAATTGTGTTTGCACAATAGTGGAAAAACAGAGATATGTAAATGAATAAATATTACAATGTGCAGGAATAAATAAATTGACAATTAAAATCAAGAAGGCTTTGAATACTTTTTCACGTGGGATTGGTTTTAGCAATTGCCAACTAATGGAAACAGAAATTAGAAATCCAAAAGTATGAAAGAAAACACCAATTATGTAAGGAAAGGTCCCTAAAATGTATAAGGAAATATTATTAGATCATTATTAATGCGTAGATAACTGCGGGACATTACACACCCACCAGTGGTGGGTTTCAGAAATTTTTATAACCTCTTCTGTAGGTGTGACCTGCTTTCCGGGTCCACTGGTGGAACCTCTTCTAACCGGTTCGATAGATTTGACGAACCGGTTCTACCGAATAGGTGCGAACTGGTAGGAACCCACCTCTGGGCCAGTCTAGAAAAAAAGATGGATTGGGGAGGACACAATAGCAGTATTACACTATTTGAGAAGCTGCCACAAAAGGGAGGGGATCATCTTATTTTCCAAAGCATCAGAGAAACAATGGATGGAGACTAATCAAGGAGAGAAGCAATTAAGGATAAACTTCCTAACAATGAGAACAATTAACCATGGAACAGAAGTTGCCTTCAGAAGTTGGAGTGCTTCATCACTGGAGGTTTTTAAGAAGAGGCTGGACAGCCACTTGGGTCAAATTGTATAGGGTCACCTGCTTGAACAGGGGGGGGGGATCCAAGGTCCCTTCCAGCTCTATTTGGATTGATTGAATGGTGTCTTACTGTTGGAGGTAGAATTAGAGGACAGAATTGAAGCAATGGCATGGAGTCATCTGTCACTATCCTATCAGAAGGTTTTCACAATAAATTATCAAGCATTAGGGATTTTAGATCATAAATACAGCATCTGCCTTCTGTTATAAATCCACTCTTCCCATATAGATGTTCCTTATATGCTGCCTAGTCAGTAGTATACCCAGTGGTGAAATTCAATTTTCTTTGCTACTGGTTCTGTGGGCGTGGCTTGGTGGGCATGGTAGGGGAAGGATACTGCCAAATCCCCATTCCCTCCCCACTCCAGGGGAAGGATACTGCAAAATCCTGATTCCCTCCCCACTCCAGGGGAAGGATACTGCAAAATCCCCATTCCCTCCCCACTCTTGGGGGAAGGATACTGCAAAATCCTGATTCCTTCCCCACTCCAGGGGAAGGATACTGCAAAATCCCGATTCCCTCCCCACTCCAGGGAAAGGATACTACAAAATCCTGATTCCCTCCCCACTCCAGGGAAAGGATACTGCAAAATCTCCATTCCCACCCCACTCCAGGGAAAGGATACTGCAAAATCCCCATTCCTTCCCCACTCCAGGGAAAGGATACTGCAAAATCTCCATTCCCACCCCACTCCAGGGAAAGGATACTGCAAAATCCCCATTCCCACCCCACTCTGGGGCCAGCCAGCGGTGGCATTTGCCAGTTCTCCAAACTACTCAAAATTTCCTCTACCAGTTCTCTAGAACCTGTCAGAAGCTGCTGAATTTCACCCTGAGTATACCTACATATAAAGTGCAATACACAGTTTTTTTATTCAGCATAATGACTGTACCAAGGTGATACTGTAGGGTAATTCAAAACAAGCATGTAACATATAATTTGATTCTCACAGGAAATAATGGGGGAAAAAACTCTCAGGATAAAAGCAGTGGTCCTAATCCAATTTTCTTAATTTGGCACAAGAAGTAAGACATAAACTTTGAAGACTATTACCACCATAGGAAATTTTCATTAGGATAGGTAGGGAATTACCTACATACCTCTCATTAATTTGAAATTGAGTTGTACTGGTGATTATCATCTATTTAGTACAGGTGTTTGTGTAATTTCCTCTGGCTTAGCAGCTAAATTAGATCACTGCATAGAGGAGATGAAACAGGGAAACAAAACAGTAACAAGGATATGAAGTGAAAAGTTTTGCAAATGTGTGATAAATTAAGATAATTTTTTGCTACCAAACACAATATGCAAAGGTCAATTTGCTCCAGTGGTAAAAGATAAGACTCAATCATCCTTAATTTCTAACAGCTGTTTTCCAACATAGACAGCATTAAAGAACATGTTCATATTCAGAAATTGGAGGCATAAGGAGTTACTGCTGCTAATTCCTAACACTTTATGCCTTGTGCCAGTATTTTTCAACATTGGTAATCTGAAGAGGTGTGGACTTCAACTCCCAGAATTCCCCAGCCAGCATAGCCAAGGTTGAGGACCCCTGCCTTAAGTGATTATGCGTGGGCATAGAGTGTGCTAACTTGTTCAATTGTTTCTCTGTAAATTCCTCTCAATGAGCCAGGAGTCTTAAAAACTCCCTGACTTCGGAGACTACAGCTAGTCCAGAATGCAGCCACGCGAGCGATATTGGGTGTACCGAGGTACACCCACGTTACACCTGTCCTCCGCGAGCGGCACTGGCTACCAGTTGGTCTCCGGACGCAATTCAAGGTGTTGGTTATTACCTTTAAAGCCCTACATGGCTTAGGGCCAGCGTACCTGTGAGACCGCCTACTGCCATATACCTCCCAACAGCCGGTAAGATCCCACAGATTGGGCCTCCTTCAGATGCTGTCAGCCAGACAGTGTCGGCTGGCGGGCCCCCGGAGGAGAGCTTTCTCTGTGGCTGCACCAACCCTTTGGAATCAGCTACCCCCAGAGATCCGGACCTTACCCACTTTCATGGCCTTCAGGAAAGCTGTTAAAACCTGGCTGTTCCGGCAGGCCTGGGGCTGTTGACCTCATTGTTAAGGTCCAGCCCCGATTAGAACGAATGTGTGTCCTGTGAATTTTAAACTATCCTTTTCTTATTTTCCTTTTCTCTTTCTTCTTTTTTCTTTTGTAAGCCGCCTGGAGTCCTTCGGGATTGGGCGGCATATAAATTTTAATAAAATTTTAATAATAAATAAATAAATAAATAAATAAATAAATAAATAAATAAATAAATAAATAAATAAATAAATAAATAAATAAATAAATAAATAATAAATAAATAAATAAATAAATAAATAAATAAATAATAAATAAATAAATAAATAAATAATAAATAAAAAATAAATAAACAAACAAACAAACAAATAAATAAATAAGACTTAATTCTGTGACAGGCCATTCTGTATGGCAAGTACAAAAGGATACCATTCATGGAAAGTCTCCGTCCCTGTGGCCTCAGGAGTAGCGGTGGGTTCCAGCAGTCCCTACTGCTGGTTTGCTTGTGGGTGCACCCTGTGCGTGCTTCGCATGCACTTGATGCGCGCTATGCGTGCATGCGCAGTGCAATAAAATTGTTCTGCAAATGCGCAGAAGCAAAAAACAAGATGGGAGGCACCTATGGTGCCGCCTGGAGAACCGGTTTGGGGGCATCACTGACGGTTCCAGTGACCCAGGCCGCCAAACCACTACCAGTTCGGCTGAACCAGACCGAACCAGTAGGAACACACTACTACACAGGAGAAGTGGAGACTATGAGTCACATGCTCCTTAGATGTTCCTTTTATACAGAAATTAGGAGAAAACATATTCTGCCAATAACTGCTAGGTATCCTGGCCATTCCAACCCTACCTATCTCCAGTGGCTGGTTAAGGATGGACAGTCCATAACTACAGCACAGGTGGCCAGATTCTGCACGGCAGCACTGGGGATTCATCGCAAACACATGTCTCCTCCACCATAGTGATGTTATATAAGAATTGTGGCAAAACCTTTGCACTACTTAGTCATTTCCTTTTTAGCATTGAATTTACAATGGGCCACAGAGTTTAGGGATTGTGACCTTATAGACCATGTATGATTGACACTGGACTTTATTATTTTAGTTGTTATTTATTATTTCTAGGAGTTTTAAGTGTATATATACTGAGTGCTTTTATTTGTTCTGGTCTCTGGTCTAAGACTGTAATAATAAATTGTTGTTGTTGTTGATTCCGTGAAGAAGATGTGGTGGTAGAATTTCTCTCTCTCTCTCTCTCTCTCTCTCTCTCTCTCTCTCTCTCTCTCTCTCTCTCTCTCTCTCTCTCTCTCTCTCTCTCTCTCTCTCTCTCTCTCTCTCTCTCTCTCTCTCTCTGTCTCTCTCTGTCTCCCTCTCTCTCTGTCTCCCTCTCTCTCTCTCTCTCTCTCTCTCTCTCTCACACACACACACACACACACACACACACACACACACACACAATGGTTGCCTTGTCCCAGGGTCATGTGATCCCCTTTTGCAACCTTCTCTCAAGCAAAGTCAATGAGGGAGCCAGATTCACTTAACAACCACGTTACTAACTTAACAACTGCAGTGATTCGCTTAACAAATGCGGCAAGAAAGATCATAAAATGAAGCAAAACTCACTTAACAAAGCAGCATAAGTTTTGGGCTCAGTTGTGGTTGTAAGTGGAGGACTTGGCAGTCTTTTTCTGTAGGTGTATTAAAATGGCATCCCCAGAATTTCCACTTAGCCACTCACAAACTCACCATTTATGGATTAAATTGATGCTGTAACCAGATGCGGATAGGTCTTAATCAATAGATAAATCCAATGGTGGGATTCAAATAATTTAACAAACGGTTCTCTGCCCTAATGACCGGCTGGGTAAGCATGGATGGGTGATCATGTGATTGGATGGGTGTGGCCAATTCAAGGTCATTCATGTCAAGGGGCGATGTCAGCCTCTGCTTTGCTGCTGCTTCGGCTGCCATTGAAACGGGGAGGGGGGTATGGTATTTCAGAGGGGAATCATGATGTGCTGGAGGAAGATTCTGGATGCTGACCTGACCATCTTACTGCGCATGTGGAGAAAGGGAGTTTTCTGCCAAGGTTAACTGTCCAGCAATCCATCCTGGTGATGTGTTTTGAAGTTATCTCCCACCTGACAGTTGGGTGCATTATAATTGGACTATGGACTGGGGTGCCAAGGGGAGGGGATTGAATTATACATGATATTATTTGCTTTTCTCGCCTAATTAACCAGAATCAGCTTAGCTTTGCTACTGTTCATTTATAATTAGTAAAAGTACACTTGATTTCAAACAAATGGAGTTGAGTGGTTTCTTTCCTGATTATTAAATGAAGTCGCAGCTGACAATAAGCTGATTCTGGTTAATTTCCTTTCCTTTCCCTGCCATTCTGGTAATGCCCAGCCTTGCCTCGTGGGGCAGCTCAAACCTGCCCAGCTTTTCACCCCAAAGGCCTCAATGAGATACAATTTCCTCTCTATTTATTTACTGAACATCCAAAATACGCTCTTTAATCTATATATGCCATATGTGCAGTGGATAAATCCCATAGTCTCCCACTACGATTCTAGGACACATCAGCATTTCTGTTAGATTGTTTTCATTCACCTTGAACTATGTGGACTAGAAAAAGAAGGAGGAAGAAAAATGGAGTAATGGGAGAAAAAAGGCTACTTCACATAAGCAGCCAATACATTCTCTAAGAAATATGCCTTGGAGAGCAATTAAACTGATTCTCCATTTCAATGTTTTCTTTCTCTCAAATCTTCCCTTGATATATAAACTGAAATCCTAATTACCAAAATATCTGTGACTCACATGTTCATTTCTCTAGTATGTTTTCATAAATGCCCTAGCAGGCCATTTTTAATACCAGTCCTAGTTTTTCTGAGAGGTTGGTGTATTTTTTAAATTGTGCTGCAATTTTGCACTTCTCTGTTTTGAAATTTTGCACTTAGAAAAATGCACCATTCAGAGTGCTTTCTAAAAAAATTGGGAGGGGGGGAGAGAGAGAGAGAGACTGAAGTAATTATCTGCTTATGAATATTCCTCTGACAACAAAATCAGACTCTTAACTATTTTTTTGCACCAGATTTGCATTTTAGTGACTCTGATTTCATGCCATGATTTGCAAAGAGGGAGAAAAATCAACAGAAGCAGCTGCATAGACTAAGAGAGTTACTTTTATTTCCCAACATATTTTGAACATTGGATGAAAAAGAAATGTTTGAGGTATAAATGATGCAATTGGATCTCCTCATTCTTCTCATTCCTCTGGGTTCATTGATTTGTGGAAGCACTCAGAGGGACATGCACAAAACTCTCTTCCAGATGTTGAGACCGCTAGACAAAGTTTTAAAGTAACATTATATTAGGAATACATTAGGTAAAGGTAGATGTTCCCTTGCACATATGTGCTAGTTGTTCCTGACTCTAGGGGGTGGTGGTCATCTCTGTTTCAAAGCTGAAGAACCAGCGCTGTCTGAAGACATTTCCGTGGTCATGTGGCCGGCATGACTAAACACCGAAGGCGCTTGAAACACTGTTACCTTCCCACCAATTGTGGCTCCTATTTTTTTACTTGCATTTTAACATGCTTTCAAACTGCTAGGTTGGCAAAAGCTGGGACAAATAACAGGAGGTCACTCTGTTACGCGGCTCTAGGGATTTGAACTGCCGAACTGCCGACCTTTCTGATCGACAAGCTCAGCTTCTTAGCTACTGAGCCACCGTGTCCCTAGGAATACAGTGCCGACTGGCGACTACCCGGAGGAGAGCCTTCTCTGTTGCGGCTCCGACACTATGGAACAATCTCCCCGTGGAGATTCGTACCCTCACCACCGTCCAGGCCTTCCGCACAGCCCTCAAGAACTGGCTAGCCCGTCAGGTCTGAGGCTAAGCCTATTTTCGCCCCTCCCGAATGTTGAGTGAATGTTGAGTTTTATTGTTTAATTTATTTTTGTTCACATTTCTTTTTGCACTGTCCTACACTCCCTTTCCTTTGTGATTGTAAGCCGCCCTGAGTCCCCTCAGGGAAAAGGGCGGCCTATAATGTTCAATAAATGTTCAATAAATACATTAGGAATAGACAAAATGCATTATTTGAGGATCGTATCAGGTCTTAGCCATGTCCAGAAGACAACCAGATATAGTATTCTGCACTGAAAGTTGTATTTATGAAAAACTGCTTATCAACCCAGAATGGTCGGATTGGTGTTGCTTGGAGGAAAAAGGAATGTCTCAATTTTATATCAAAATAGTTTGTCTCAGAAGGATGCATTTTGTACTTCCTTAGCAACAAGCCTGATTGAAACAAGATACGTCATCCCATCATCTCTGTGGTGATTCAGTGGTTAGGACACAGTACTGCAGGATACTTCTGCAGGCTGCCAGCAGCTGGCAATTTGACACTTTGATTCTCACCAACTGAAGGTTGACTCAGCCTTCCATCCTCCTGAGATGGGTAAAATGAGGACTCAGATTGTTGGGGCAATACGCTGACTCTATAAACCACTTAGATTTTATTTTATTTTATTTGTCTTGTATGCCGCCCACTCCCGAAGGACTCCGGACAGCTCACAATAGACAAGGGAAAGGGGAAAACTAGACAAAGACAACACTTTAAAAACAAAACCGCAACATTCGCAATTTCCGTGGGGCTGGATATTTCACCAGGCCTCCCGGCCAGCTGGAGCAGCCAGGACTTGGTGGCTTTGCGGAAGGCCGGGAGGGTAGTAAGGGTCCGGATCTCAACAGGGAGATCATTCCAGAGGGCCGGAGCTGCAACAGAGAAGGCTCTCCCCCGGGGAGTCGCCAGCCGACATTGGCTGGCAGATGGAATCCGGAGGAGACCCAACCTGTGCGATCTAATTGGTCTGAGAGAGGTAATCGGCAGGAGCGGTCTCTCAGGTACCCAGTCCGATGCCATGTAGGGCTTTATAGGTAGCGACCAGCACCTTGAAGCGGATTCAGAGACTAATGGGTAGCCAGTGCAGCTCGTGGAGGATAGGTGTGACGTGAGTGTATCTGGGTACACCCACAATCGCTCGCACGGCTGCGTTCTGGACTAACTGGAGTCTTCAAACACTCTTCAAGGGCAGCCCCATGTAGAGAGGGCGGCAAAAAGCACTATGAAGTAGGATATAAGTCTAAGTGCTATTGCTATCTCAGTAACAATTGCATTGCTTCTGCAGTGCGTAGTGGTTCATCCTAGCCTTCTTTCACAAGCCTGGTTTTCATCCTTTTTCATTATTAAACCAACTGTCAATCTTCCCGATGGCATGAACAGTAAAAAAACAACAACAACCTCCTAGGACATTTTTTATTACCAAGAGTAAAACTTTATTGTTAGATCCATACAGGCACAGAAGAATGCCAAGCCAGTTCGGAGGTTTTGGCATGAAGCACAGTATAATAAAATCCCCTTTTCTTTCCCCTGGGGCGCTCAGTGTCCATTGTCCATCAATCCAGGTTAAGCAGTTTATTTTGGGGGGAAAAACATCCTGCACCTTTTGAAAGTCTCCAGTTCTTGACCTTGGGGTTGCAAATGGATCAACGTAAATTCCTTCTCTCCCTCCCAGCTTTCCACACATTTCAATCATATCCAGGGGTGGTACTCACTTACATTCCCTACCAGTTCACAAATGTGAGTGTGCATGTTTACACATGTGCTCAGTGTTCCACACATATGTTTTGGCTTGAAAATATGCCTAAGTAGGATGGCAATAGATCCGGGGCAGTATTTCCTCTACTGGTTCTGGTGATCCGGTCCAAACCGGCTAAATACCACCTCTCCATCCCATGTTTCTTTATCAAGCTATGAGCAATCATAGGTGTTTTGCAAGTCAACCTTGACATAACTACCAATCTTACCTGTTGTTACTCAACTCAGAGAAACTCTAGAAAATGTTAATGATTTCACTATGCCTTGGTCTGATCAGTAAGCATTATTTAAGCTAACCACATACCCCTAAGGAAATATTCCCTTTTAGTATAAAATAAGAAACTTCCTCTTTAATGTATATTGAACTAAAAGTGTTTAAAAATCTCTCTTAAAAGTAATCCAATAAAAGAATAGAGGCTGTTCCAAATGCTATTCATTTCAAGCTACCCGACAAAATTCCCAACTCATTAAAGGTCATTTTTATTATTTTACTTAAACTGCAACAACCTTCATTTTACTGACTGGATACTCAAGGGTGTAAGAAAGACGAATCTAAGTATTAACTATGTAATAAATACATTACCATTCTTGTCCACACTGTGCAAATCCATCTTGCTACCATGTCCAGCGTTCCTTATATAGGTAGTCTTCAACTTACAACAGTTAATTTAGTTACCATTCAAAGTCACAGTGGCACTGAAAAAAGTTGCTTACAACCATTTTTCACACTTACAACCATTGCGGTATCTCATGGTTGCATGGCCAAAGTTCAGATGGTTGGCAACTGACTTATATTTATGACTGTTGGCATGTGATGTCCTTTTGCAACCTTCTGACTATCAAAATCCACGGGAAGACTCAGTTGACAACCACTTTATGAACTTAACAACTGCAGTGATTCACTTAACGACTATGACAAGAAAGATCGTAAAATGGGGCAAAACTCACTGACCAACTGTCACACTTAGCAACAGACATTTAGGCGACATGATTAGAAGTTAGGTAGGATAGAAAGAAAACGTCTTTTGATAAAAGGTGATACAATTGAAAGAATAAGAGATAGAAATAAGAGAAAGGGGGGATATCAATGTGTATAGTTTTATATAATAAAATAAGAGCATCAACAAGAAAAAACATGGGATAATATGATAGATTGCAACTTAATATAATTATGTATTAGTATTAGAAATATATAAGTTGGTTGAATGTAACAGTTATGATTAATTTTATTAGTTTTATTTGTATTAGAATATATGACACCCAGGTGCCACACTGTTCACGCATTGATATATTTGTTAAAAATAAATTTAAAAAAAACTTTTTAAAAATTGGGCTTAGTTGTGGTTGTAAGTTGAGGACTACCTGGTAATGGTTCAAATGTCTTTACAGGCAGGAAAAGTCTAGGTTTTTCTAGACTAATCTAGAAATCTGAATTCTTATATTACCAAATAGAAACCAGAGGTGGCATTAGCAATAGCAATAGCAATAGCAGTTAGACTTATATACCACTTCATAGAGCTTTCAGCCCTCTCTAGCGGTTTACAGAGTCAGCATATTGCCCCCAACAACAATCCGGGTCCTCATTTCACCCACCTCGGAAGGATGGAAGGCTGAGTCAAACCTTGAGCCGGTGAGATTTGAACCGCTGAACTGCAGATAACAGTCAGCTGAAGTGGCCTGCAGTACTGCACCCTAACCACTGCGCCACCTCGGCTCTCTGCATTTAGCAGATTCTGACCAGTTCTGGAGAACCGGTAGTGGACATTTTGAGTAGTTCAGAGAACCGGTAAATACCGCATCTGGCTGGCCCCGCCCCCATCTATTCTTTGCCTCCCGAGTCCCAGCTGATCGGGAGGGAGGAGAATTTTGCAGTAACCTTCCCCTGGCATGGGGAGGGAATGGAGATTGTGAATGTATCTTTCCCCTGCCACGCCCACCAAGCCACGCCTGCCAGGCCATGCCCACAGAACTGGTAGCAACAATTTTTGAATCCCACCACTGCTAGCAACCTCTTCAAAAATAGCTTCAAGCATTGAAGAAGCCATTGAAATGGAACCAGGCCCAGCTTCAATGCTTTCTCATGAAAGCTAGGTTAAAATGCAAAGTCTTGTATAAAAAAGCGAAAGATTGACGTCGTGGGAAGAGAAACCGGAGTCCTGTCAGACTGTCTCCCGTGCAAACTGAAAAGAAGAACACAATTATCTGGCTCATTGATCCATGAACTTCTACGTTGCTTTTGTTTTGTTTGTTTTTTAAACTCTTTTCAACTGAACATGAATTTCTTCATATCTCTTCGACTGTCTAGCCTAACCAGGGCAAATTCGCTCTCTGTACAGTACCCAGCAAACCGCAATAAAAAGCTTGCACGTTTGGGAACTCCATAATCGATTGGGATATATTAGAAATAAAACCCTTCATGTCCACCTATAAAGATGGTGTTTACAGATCTCCCCGGGAGGTGTAAAAGCCGAATTGGGCAAATGGCAATTATGTGCTAGCAGTGGGCAATGTTAACTTGTTGCCTAAGGAGTGAATTCCTGTTATTATATGCATAATTGCGCTCAGAAAGGTACAGATGCACTCCTAACCACCCATTGTCCCTTTAGTTTGCTTCTTAAAAGGAAGAAAAAACTGACCAAGCAGGACTGCCATGAAATTGCATAACTATCTGTCTCGTGGCCTGGAGCACTAAATATGTTCAACAGAAGATAACACACACTTTTAAAAAAACCTTTACACTTCTTTGTTACACACACACACACACACACACACACACACACAGAGAGAGAGAGAGAGAGAGAGAGAGAGAGAGAGAGAGAGAGGGAGAGGGAGAGGGAGAGAGGGAGAGGGAGAATTTAGCATTTCTGGATAATAAAGTTCTGGAAAAGTAATGTAAACTCCCTAATAGCTGACAGCTGGGAACACCACCAGGATTAAGAGGAGAGGTATAATTGCTTTTTGATTACCATGGAAAGCAATGGAAAAGAAAGGATAGTTACAGCCTTATTGGAAAAGTAATAGCGACACGCAGATAGAACGGCTTTTCAGAGTATATGAGCTGCTTCCCTATTGCTGTGCAGCTTCAATCTATTTGTTGGTGAGCTTGCATAGATACACACAGACAGACTGATGCCGGACTGAGAGATCTTTTATAAGAGGTATGAATGCACACAATGTTCTAATGCTTTGAGGTTTTTAATGGTATGTCGCAGTTCGAGGCTATTAAATCAGAGGGAGAAGATAGCATTTTGAAAACGGGATTGAAAAGAAGGCATGAGCCAGTATCTGTAGTGTGTGTGTGTGTGTGTGTCTGTGTGTCTCTCTCTCTCTCTCTCTCTCTGTGTGTGTGTGTTTGTCAAAATAAGCAAGATGGCAATTATGGCATTGCAATAGAAGTCTCCCTTTTCTATCATCGACACAAGTACAAAAGGACTACGGCTTTGATTGCAATAACACCTTGATTGTTATCACACACACACAACCCACAGATATCACTAGACGGGACAGAGGTTGCCAAGTAAGAAAGAACTGATTAAAAAAGGAACAGAAGAAGTCAGGTAGTAAATGCATGTCAACTTGCGTTTACAAAATGGCACTTATCAGTCTCATGCCAGACAGTCAATCCACATTCTTGCTGAGTGAGGCCTAGTTTTGGATCGCGCATAGGGACAGATTACCTAAGTCAGTGTTTCTCAACCTGGCAACTTGAAGATGCCCGGACTTCAACTCCCAGAATTCCCCAGCCCAGCATATTCTGGGAGTTGAAGTCCGGACATCTTCAAATTGCCAAGGTTGAGAAACACTGACCTAAGTCCTACTTTGGCTGAAGATAGAATAATTTGAGTCCTATTTCACAAAGGCAACATCTGAGATCCTTGGCTGGAAGCAGGATGAGACTCTATCTATTTCTTCAGAATTAATTTATTGAATTCTCAGAGAGTGAGAGAGCCAGGTAGTCCTCAACTTACGAACACATGTGTTAAGTGAATCACCACAGTTGTTAAGTTTGTAGCGTGGTTGTTAAGTGAATCTGGCTTCCCCATGGACTTTGCTCGTCAGAAAGTCGCAAAGGGGATCATATGACCCCTGGACACTGCAACCGTCATAAATGTGAACCAGTTGCCAAGCATCTGAATTTTGATCATGCGATCATGGGAATGCTGCAATGGTCGTAAATTTGCAAAACGGTCATAAGTCACTTTTTTCTGTGCCATTGTAAACTTGATGAATTTGATGGTGAGTTGTCCTGCGTGCCTCAGTGATACCAGGAGCTATCAAAAAGTTCAGCCAGCTCTGGATTAATCCTTAAGCAAAATCAGCACATGCTTATGGAACCATGGAGATAACTCAAAGGTGTTTTCCCCCCTAACTATCATGCCCTTAAATCTTTCATTGCCCCACTTGACTTTAGCCATTTTGTTCCTAATTGTATCATCTGTTGTCCCAAAAGAGTGAGAATCTCCAGAGACCTTCTTCTGTTGTATTTTACTTTAATATGCATAGTTTTAAAAACAGTTTTCTTGGCATGGTGGGATCATCTTTAAAATTTTGCTTTAAATTTTGCTGTCATCATATTTCATAAATATTTCCATCTTGTGGGATGTGAGTTTCATTTCTGTTGAATAACATTGTTGGATGGTGCTTAGACCATCAATTAATGTGGTCCTAGGATGATGAAGAAAAGGGAATAGGAAAGGACAAACATAAAATTATAACAGGGTTTGTGAGAATACAATCTCGAAAATACACCCGTTGAAAAGAGATAACCACAACAACAGAAAAGGAAAGGAAGAGAGGAGGAGAGGAGGAGAGGAGAAGAGAGGAAAGGGGGGAGAAGGAAGAAAGAAAGAGGAAAGGATAGGAAGGAGGGAAGGGATAGAAAGAGAAGGAGGGGGGAAGGAGGGGAAAGAGGAAGAGAGGAGTAGTATTAATCTTGATTCTATTCCTCTGTTTATGTAGCCTAAAACTGTGTTGACTTTTCATTAAACTAGACATGCCCAGTTCCTGCAACCGTTCTTCATATGTTTAAAGACAGATTTGTATTTAAAGACAGATAATGGCAATTAGGAAAAACATAAAAACATTGAGGAAAGAAATGTTGCACACTCATTCTTTGGCAAACAATGGAACTACATAAAAGCATATGAAAAATTTAAAGTAAAGAAAAATACCTCCACCACTGAAAGGAAAATAAAAAAGATCAGTAGACTTCTGAAAGATACAAATTTGGCAGTAGAAAAAACTAAGACAAACACATGAGCTAAAACCAATCAGCAAATTTATAGCATAGGAGCGATTATAACAACCCAGTCGGGATACAGTGGTATAAAACAAAAGCAACAAAAATCAATCACCAAAATGGAAAATTCAATTGGGTAGAAAGAACAATAAATTACCAACTGATATCAGCAATCTGAAGAATTTGAAGGGAAGAAAATGGAAAAATAATAAGATCAAGAAAAGTTTACAGAAAAGATATCATCTTGGCACTAAGACAATTAAAGAAGTCTCTAAAGAATTAGAACAACGAGTCGTGGCTACTTCAAAGAGAGGCAGGATAGAAAGGTAGAATAAATCAATTTTAAGGAATTCAGCATTTGTTTGATAAAGGATTGGTTAGGACTGGAACAAATGTAGATGGTTACTCTGATAAAGATGAAAACTAACATTTGGGATTAATAACTGGGATAACCCAAAAGACCAGAATAAAGATGTAAGATGGATACAAAGATTTGAGAAGAACATTGGCTCAGTCCAAATGGATGATATGCCTTAACATTCAGAAATGAAAAAGCAAGCAAGCCAAAAAATATACAGTGTATTGAGAACTAGAAAGCACCAGGAAAAGATGAAATCTGAAGAAATTGAGGACTGCCTGTGAAAGATTATTTAACCTTTCAACTAATGTATTGAAATCTTACAAATGGGAAAAGTTGAAGAACAGATAACTTTTTTTAGTAATAAGAGAGAAAGAGAAGGATCTAGTTGCAAGCAATATCCAATTACTTGCTTGCCAACAATATCCAAGCTGCTGTCCGAGAATTTCCCAAGAGTTAGTTTAGAACTGGAAACCAGCAAGTCTATTGAATCAGAAATTGTTTTATGACAGTACCCGAGGCAGAGTAGAGTTTGAAAGTGTAATGTGTACGTGTTCAGAGTTATGCAAAGAACGATTGGATACAGCAAGAAAGCGGGACTATAAAAATTATGGTGTTGAGAAAAAAAGAGCAATATTTAATAAATACTAGGCTATGCTACATAACCTGGGGGTAGCATTATTGAAGCTACTTACAGTCTTAACTTTTGATCCAGAATATACTGGCTTTTGATAAATGCAGTTAAATGAGGAAAAATCCAGAACCAAGAGCACAATATGTAAAATACATTTAATGGTGGCTATATGTTTGGGCTTGGCTCAAAAATTTGGTAATCTTTCTTAAACAATAAAATCAGTGACAAACAGCTGACAAAGTGAGGAGAACCTGTGGCTTAGAAGTTAATACATATGCAAGCAGCCCAGGTTCGAATTCCAGAGGGGTCTAGCTAGCTGATGAGAGCTAAATAGCTTGAAATAGCTCTATATTAATCTCCTTTTATTTCTTTGTTGGTAAATATAAATTTAACAATAAAATCAGTGGGGACTAGGAACTGGACCAGCCTTGGACAGAAAAGCTAGATTAAATAACTCTTGAAGTGAAGTTTCAGAACAGAGTATGTAAGAGTTGAATGGACCTAACATGGAATTTATAAGTTTATCCCTAGTAATGAACACAATTTTTCAGCAGCCTCGTGACTACTTGATGTTGTCTAATAGATCTGCTTCTTTAACAATCCCATGATCAAAGAGATTCGCAGTCATGATTATATAAAACAAAAATATCATGCAGGATGTAGGGGTGATTGGATCTGTATTGGAGATGGAAATGCGTTGGCACTGTTTTCTTATCAAGATTCTGAACTAGTCAAATTGAATTGGTCCTTGTAGGTTAGCTGACTGGATGACAACTAACTCGTGACAATGCCTGTAAATTGATCAGAGTCTTGACAGGCCAGCACTGTCAGCATTTCTGAGACAAATTTCCTTGTATCAATGAATGAAACACATATTTTCCCTTAAATTAATCAACCAAGAAGTCATAAAAACATGTAGAGTTTTGGTCCACTGCTCTCTTTGGAGCAATTGAGAAAAATATTCAGTTGCTTTGAGGTTAAGCTTTATTTATTATTGAGCCAAGGTGGCGCAGTGGTTAAATGCAGCACTGCAGGCTACTGCTAGATCAGCAGGTCAGCGGTTCAAATCTCACCGGCTCAGGGTTGACTCAGCCTTCCATCCTTCCGAGGTGGGTAAAATGAGGACCCAGATTGTTGGGGGCAATATGCTGACTCTCTGTAAACCGCTTAGAGAGGCCTGAAAGGCCTATGAAGTGGTATATAAGTCTACTGCTATTGCTATTTTCATCTTTTTAATTCTAGTTTACATACATACATACATACATACATACATACATACATACATACATACATACACATACACAGATACAAACACACACACACACACACACACACACACACACACACACATACAAATATACATTCATAAATCTATTCTGTTTACATGTTACTTTGCAATCCAAAAACAAATCACATAAACATTTATATCGGAAGACATTTTAAACAAAAACAGTGTATATTCATAAGCACAGTGGATATCAAAGCATGCATTTCTAAATGTTTTGCCCTGAAAATGTACATTTGGGCTCTGTCTTGAGTCAAGCAGTCTGAAATTTGAATAAAAGGGAGTGATGAGGGATGAGTAATATGTTGAGATGGGAGTTGGAGACTTGATTTTGAGTCACCTTTGACTCACTGAAACTCACTGGGTGATTATTATTTTTTTGAATCAGCTACAATCTTTCAGCTCAACCTATTCTACAGAGTTGAGACAGAAGAGAACTGGAATATGAATCTAACAAATATTAAACAAGCTCACAATCATAAAATATAATTTAGGTAAACCTTGGCTATTCATCTATTTAATCAATATTGATATTGATTCTATCATTAAAACCCTATCTAAAGGGAGTTTCATTTTCCAGTGGCAATGACTCCGTTTCTATTTTACTCTGTAATGGTGATACCATAAGCTTCTCAAAAACTCACGGTCAGTTTTTGGTGAAACTAAAGCAGAATAACAGAACAGAACAGAATAGAACCAAATGGAATGAAACAGAATATTGACCCATGTCTGCTTGGATACACAAGGAATTTGTCTCCAGTGCATAAGCTCTTGCTGTACATAGAAAAAACAAGAGTGTTTACATATAAACATCATAAGATACCAATTTGAGAAGGTAGTAGAAAAGATGAGAAGAAGAATAGTAATACAGCCATACTACATAGACAAATATTCCTATACTTAAGACAGTACTGTGGAAATTAGGTATTCAGCAGAGTGCTGGGATGAGGAAAAAACTGTTTGTGTCTAGTTATTTTGACGTGCAATGCCTAAGATGACCAGACGTCCCGATTTTGGTGGGACAGTCACGATTTCTAACAATTTGTCCCATGTCCCGCAGCGTTTTTAAAAAGTCCCGATTTTCTCTCTTCATGTTGAAAGCCCAGTGGATTTGCTTAAGAAATCCTAACCGGGGAAAGACAAAAGATACTCTGTCTAACCTCTCTCTCTGTCTCAGTACTTTCATTGAAGATATTAAAACGCTAAAGCAAGAAAATGGAACCCCCCCCCTGCCCTTTTACCTCCTTTTATAAGAAAAGATGACCCAGTACCATAGAGCTCCAGGAAATACTTTGGCTAGAGAAGTAGCGACTGTTCCTTCCTGGATTTCCCAGAGGGGAGGGGCACGGAGGTTGGCTCGTGTGGGAAAAATGGCGTATGTTTCTTTGAAAAATATTTCCCTGGGACTAATTTCACCATTTTAATTTGCTCAGTTCTTTGTATTAACATCTACATCATTCTGGATTGACTTGGAGTGCCTGCCTGCTGGTAAGTGAGCTAGGTTTTTTTCTTTTATTTTTTAATGTATTTTAAAATAAGATTTTATTTATTGTGCATAGAATTTTTTAAAATAGTTTTATTCTCTGTGGATTGTTTTTTTAAATTGTCTTAGACTATTTAAAAAAAGATTCTATCCAAAATAAATTGAAGTGAAACCATGTTTAAAAATTCTATGCACAATACTTTGAAATATATTGTGCATAGAATTTTTAAAAATAGTTTTACTTCAATTTATTCTGTGTGGAATAGTTTGAAATGTTTTACTTCAATTTATTCTGTGTGGATTCTTTCTTTAAATTGTCTTAGACTGTTTAAAAAGAGATTCTATCCAAAATACAAAATACCAGCTGCAGTTATTCACTTAAGAACTGTGGCAAGAACTTTGTGACCAAAGTTACAATGGCATTGAAAAAAGTGACTGATGACCATTTTTCACACTTAGCGACCATTTTCACACTTAGTGACCGTTGCAGCATCCTCATGGTCATGTGATCAAAATTTTGATGTTTGGCAACAGTTACAATTTATATTTGTAAATTGTAGTTATGTTGAAATAAAAAAATATTACAATACTATTTTTGCGTTGTATGAAAAGTTTTGTTGCTCCGTATAAAATTTTTAATCAAGCCCCCCCCCCCCATCAAAGGTGTCCCTCTTTACCAATCTGAAAATCTGGTCACCTTAGCAATGCCCCATAATGGCATCCTGAAGAGAGAAATTAAAACAGTTAATGTCCCAAATGTGAAGTGTCTGTAGATATTTTCTCAGCCTCCATTATAATTTTTTAGGCCTTAAGTTTGTCTTTCTGTAGGTCTAAAGCAAAAAGTCTTTATAAAGACCTCTATAAAGGTTTTCCCCAAAGAATTATCAGGGGTTGAACTGAGAGATCACAAAGAGCTTGGTTATTTATCACACTTTTTTTTTTAAAATGAGATCCATCTACCAACAAAGCTAAACTGTACCAGAAAAGACTAGTTTTAATCATTACGTTGAAATGGCAAATCCTCATTACCAAAAGCTGCATTAAGTAACTAATAGTCACACAAATTGCCATCGTTAGGACAGAATTAATGGCACTCTAATTGAACAGCCTAAACTTTTTAAATGTTTGAGAATTTATTTCCAACCCTTCACTGCCTGAAGACATCAATCCCATGACATTTTAAACGGTGCTTAGAAGACTTCCAGTGCTGAAATGAGTTTTGTTGGTCAGTGAAAGTACCTCTGTACCTGGCGCTAGGAAGCTATTAAGAGGAAACGTGTGGAGTCTCTTGTTTTATGTGGCACTTCTTCACTTGAAATTTGGCTTGGCTCTCAGTTAGGAATTCACCATTTCCTGCAACTAAATTTCTTCAGAATATCCTTTCTGTATGCCAAAGCTTCCTCTCTGCTATTGGAGAGGTATCCAGAAGCCCTACACAACACACATGCACACAATTATGCACTGTTTTGTGCAATGGAGGTGGTTGGATACAGCACTTTTTTTTCTCTTCATGCTGATGGGTTCAAAGCTATCATACTATTTATCTCCAGCTAAGTATCAGTATGTAGACTGCAGGAAAGAAGAACAGAATAGAAACAGAGGTTAAAGGCATGAGATTAAAATAATGGAAACATGACCAATGCTGTACCTCTCCCTATCTCTGAGACTATCAGTCACTTGCAAATATCTCCCACAGGACTGCATGTTCTGTGGTAAAAGACAGAGAGCTTTCTGGAAGTAGAAAGGTGAAAATAGAATGGAATGGAATGGAATGGAATGGCATGCAGTGCTATGCAATGCAATGCAATGCAATAGAAAATAGAATAGAATAGAATAGAATAGAATAGAATAGAATAGAATAGAATAGAATAGAATAGAATAGAATTCTTTATTGGCCAAGTTTTATTAGAAACCCAAGGAATTTGTCTTTGGTGTATATGCTCAGTGTACATAAAGAAATTTAAAATAGAATACATTCATCAAGAATCATAAGATACAATACTTAGTGATAATCATAGGATACTAATAAGCAATTACATCATACTAGGAAACATAAAACAATATACATTGTAAAGATACAAGCAACATGGTTATAGTCATAAGAGGGAGAAGAAAGCTACTAGGAAGGATGAGAAGAATAATAGTAATACAGTCTTAGTAAATAATTTAGCAATAGCAATAGCAGTTAGACTTATATACCACTTCATAGGGCTTTCAGCCCTCTCTAAGTGGTTTACAGAGTCAGCATATCGCCCCCACAGTCTGGGTCCTCATTTCACCCACCTCGGAAGGATGGGAGGCTGAGTCAACCTTGAGCCGGTGAGATTAGAACCGCTGAACTGCAGATAACAGTCAGCTGAAGCGGCCTGCAGTACTGCACTGCGCCACCTTAGCTCTTGACAGATTTGACAGTGTTGCTGGAATTAGTTGTTTAGCAGAGTGGTGGCATGGGGTGGGGGGAGAAAGAAAGATGAAGGTGGTATGTATCAAATAGGGACTACTAACAGCTAGCCGAAGGAAAGCTACTGGTGGCAGAAGGAGTTGCTAAACATTGAAAGACCGGAGATTGTTGCAGACAAAAAAGAAACAAAGACAAGAAGAAAAGGAGATGGAAACTGGATGTGACAATGCTCATAAACTTTAGGACCTCAAGGCTCTGTTTAGTAGACAATTCAAGGAGAAAGAACAAAGTGGTGTGAGCTATAGAGAAAAGATTACTATTTGAAGAGTCTCTCTGTATGTATGTTTATAGGAAAGGCAGTGGTGGAAACATATAAATTAGCTATCAGCAGACCAAAAGTCCCAGAAATTCATGCAAAGCTGACCTGGAAGAAAAGCAGATTGGAGGAATGAGGATGGTCTTATTATTTGCTCCAGCTCTTAATTATGCAAAGTCCATTGTGATTGTTGTTGGGAGGAAGAATAGAGGTAAAGGAATAAAGCTATGTGGAATCTTTTAAAGCCTAGGAAAAGGAGAAGAAGAGCGCCAGCAAAGGAGATTGTTACATTCACTCAGGATGTCAGCATTCCAAATACCATGTAGAATCAAATCAGAATCGAAAGCAAAACTATGCTTAAAGATCCAATTTAATAAAGCAGGCATGTTGGCACATAGCTGTGGGGATCCCAACTCTGGAAGTTACATCAGAATCCCACCCAGTTAAAAGTTCGTGATCTTGTCCCCACACCCACAGTCCATTACATGGTCCAATCTTCTCCTTCCATGCTGGCGTCCATGCCCAGCTTCTTCTGGTCAGGTGTGAAAGTGTGGAGACAAAGGATGACCTTGCTTCTAGTAAAGAATGAAAAACAATACATTCCAAAATCCTACTCCTTCTAATCCCCCCTCCCATTGACTATACTTAAAGAAACAGCTTAATGAAATAAGAGAAAGTGTGACAGGCCCAAATTCTAAAAGGAATATAAATGCAGGCCTGACACAGAGAATTCCCATAAAAGGGTGAATGCTGAGGGAAAGAAATGGTCTTGGAACAACAGAACAACGCGGAGAGACTTCTATTCTGTTATGAGCAATTGCAGAACCATATGCTGGAAAGAACAAATCAAGCAACTCTAGGGATTGAGGTTAAGAGGAGGAGGAGGAGGAAGACAGAGAGAGAAAGAGAGTAGTGAAAGCAATAAAGTTTAAGAACTGAGTTGCAAAGCAATAAAAGAGTCAAGAAAGTGTTAAGAGATAAATATTCTGGGAGGAAGAATATAAGGGAAGGATGAAGCAAAGAACTTCATGTCGTAGCCAAGAAAAGATGTTGCTTGAACCAGAGAAAATCCCAAAGTAAATATTGTTCTCTATGTAAATGGAATTAAATGAAAATAAGATTGAAATAGGGACACAAAGAGATAAAAGTGATAGGAAAACCAATGTTGATATTATGAGAATTATCTCATGTATTTTCTTTGTATTTGAAAAAAAAAAGATCTTTTTGTAATAAAAAGATCTTTATTCTTTTATCCTTCTTATAATGTCCTGGTGATTCAGGAAAAATGTCCCTTTTGAGCATTACATTAACTCCATCCAATAGTGATTTCTTTAGTCTTCTCTTCTTCTCAACCTATTCATTCTTGCTTAATGGGTGTTCCTTGGTGATCTCTTTTTACTTTCTGAATGTAAATTAATTCCCGCTCCATTCAATGTTTACTTTTCTCCTGACATATCCAACCCTCCTTTCCCCCTAAGAAAGTGATCAAAGCACTCTTTTCTACTACTTTTATGTCTGACATTCTTCATTTCTAGCTTACCTAACACCTTTCCCCCCACATTTTCATGTCTTAAAATGTATTCATCCCCTTTTTCATCAAGGTTCATGAATCGATCTGATTTTTATACACAAAATTGGCCAATAATGAATGAAAACAAACAAGCAAGTAAATGAATTGATGAGCATTTTCTTTGCAATCTTCCACTTTTTTTTCTGGTAAACAAAAATATTTGGAGATTTCTCAGTGACTAAGGACAAGGAAAAGGAGTTCTTGTGGGTTTTACCGAGCCGAGGTGGCGCAGTGGTTAAATGCAGCACTGGAGGCCACTTCAGCTGACTGCAGTTCTGCAGTTCGGCTGTTCAAATCTCACCGGCTCAGGGTTGACTCAGCCTTCCATCCTTCCGAGGTGGGTAAAATGAGGACCCGGATTGTTGTTGGGGGCGATATGCTGACTCTGTAAACCGCTTAGAGAGGGCTGAAAGCCCTATGAAGCGGTATATAAGTCTAACTGCTATTGCTATTGCTATTACTTGGCTAGTCTTAGCCAACTTTTTTTTGGGGGGGGGGGTGTGCACTCATTTCTATTTCAAGGCCATTAAGCCAGTGCTGTCCATAGTTGTGTGACCAGCACGATATCATACCACAGCATAGAGCATCTGGCAAAACATGAAGTGGTTCCTATTTCCCACTGAAGTGGTTCCTATTTATCTATTTGCATTTGCATGCTTTTGAACTGCTAGGTTAACATGAGCGGGAGCAAGTAAAAAGAGCTTATCCTCTTGCGTGGTGCTTGGGTCTCAAACCTTGTTCCAGCTCACAAACCCAGCACTGAGCCATTGTGCTACCTTCTCAGTGACTGGAAAACAAAAAAAAATTGTCTGCACACTCTTGGCCAGTCTGAAGCCACACCACCTTCCTAAATTTTGTTCAATGATACCTCGTGTCTCCTTGAATCAAAATTTTAGCAAGTCTCTTTCTCCTTTGTACAGAAAACAAAAGCAAGACACAATTCTTTCTATTGTCAGGCCCTTAGACATGACGGATATCAAAGAAGTCATTCCATAAGCAAATTGGTTTAATATTTCTTCAATTACACCTACCCTGTTTTCCCCAAAATAAGACCTCTCTGGATAATAAGCCCAATCAGGCTTTTGAGCGCATCCGCTAAAATAGCAATAGCAATAGCAGTTAGACTTATATACCGCTTCACAGGGCTTTCAGCCCTCTCTAAGCAGTTTAAAGAGTCAGCATATTGCCCCCAACAACAATCCGGGTCCTCATTTTACCCACCTCGGAAGGATGGAAGGCTGAGTCAACCCTGAGCCGGTGAGATTTGAACAGCCGAACTGCAGAACTGCAGCCAGCTGAAGTAGCCTGCAGTGCTGCATTTAACCACTGCGCCACCTCGGCTCTATAATAAGCCCTCCCCTGAAAATAAGCCCTCCTTGAAAATATTGCAACACAGCAGCAGCCATGAGGTGACCATGCTCACCGCCTTCTGCATCTCAAAAATAATAAGATCTCCCCTAAATAAAGCAAAGCATTTATTTCGGGGTCAAAAGAAATAAGACCCTGTCTTATTTTGGGGAAAACATGATACCTATACCTGCAGTCTTACAGTTTTCCAACATCTTTATTTTATAACCTTTTTCATCATTTTTTTTTTAAACTTGTGCAATTTTATAGTTTTCAATTTCACTTCATTCCTTGCCGGGTCACTGTAATTCCTATAGAGATTCCATTTTATTCCCAATCATTTTGTTTAAACATATTTTCGCTATTGATAAAACTGGCGTCAATTAACTATTTAATTTTTTCCTACAGTTAACTGATGCTGGTTTGATCAAAGATACATTCCTGAAAATATTAAAACAAAGGCCTGTTTTGAAATTTTACATGATTTACCTATTAGATATTTCTGTAATATGAAATGAATAGCAATGACAAATACTTTCTCATAAATATTTATGAGAAAGTTGCTTTACACAGAAAGCATCCAAGAATCACCTGTGTACTTTCTTGCTTTAAGTCTGCACATCTTTGTCTCCTTTTGATCTTAGCAGGCTCTGAATTTTGTGATTTGCATAATGATGGTTTAGTCAGAGACCTCTACCAAAAGTGTAACAACAGCATTGAAGGAGCTGCGTGGAAACATCTGGTCCTAGAATTACAATTGCAAGAAATGAGGGATCCAACATCGCTACAGAAAAAATATTGACACATAGTTATGAGAAGGCACTCGTGGTGCCAGATGGCATTACTTGATAAGTGTTCTACCAAACACTTGGTAGAAACCATCAAATGTGATTAAATGCGTATAGGTGTCATTAAGCAATGTACAGTGGTTCCCAGCATCAAACTAACAGCTTTATAGAACAAAGTCCTTGACTTACAACTACAATTGAGCCCCACATTTCTGTTGCTAAGTGAGACATTTGTTAAGTGAGTTTTGCCCTATTTTACGACCTTTCTTGCCACAGTTGTTAAGTGAATCCCTGTAGATGCTAAGTCAATAACAAGTTTGTTAAGTGGATTCCGGATTGACTTTGCTTCTCAGAAGGTGATCGCATGACCATGGGACACAGCAACGGTCATAAATATGAACTAGTTGCCAAGTGCCAAATGATCATGAGGATTGTGCAAAGGTCGTAACTGTGAAAAATGGTCAATTGTAAGTTGAAGACTTCCAGTAAATCAATCAAACATAATGGGTTTGACTCCTTTCATTTGGTTTTCTAGTTTGAGAAGGAGAACAGATCATGTTTTTAGATCATAGGTAAAGATAAAGGTTCCTGTTGCACATATGTGCTAGTCATTCCTGACTCTAGGTGGCAGTGCTCATCTCCGTTTCAAAGCCGAAGAGCCAGGCTTTCCAAAGACGTCTCCATGGTCATGTGGCCAGCATGACTAAATACCGAAGGCACATGGAACGCTGTTACCTTCCCGCAAAAGTGGTCCCTATTTCTTTACTTGCATTTTTACATGCTTTCGAACTTCTAGGTTTGGCAGAAGATGGGACAAGTAACGGGAGCTCACTTCATTAGGTGGTGCTAGGGATTCGAACTGATGAACTGCCGACCTTTCTGATCAAACTCAGAATCTTAGCCACTGAGCCACCGTGTCCCATTTATAGATCATATTTATGGGGAAATATTGAAAATTGAAAACAGTTCAGAAACCTTTAAGCACCTCTGTAATTATAATATCAGTTCTATTGTACTTCAGTGTATCAATTTATTAAGATTTATAATACATATAGTACATTTGAGCATTTCTTAGAATCTATTTATATGTAAGTTTAGAAATGAATGTGTAATTGCCCTACATTTTATTGTAAGATCATTTTTTCCAATGAAAAACAGTCATCTCAATTTCCACCTTTTGCGTTAAAACTTAAGAAAAAGCATTGTAAAGGACTATATTTTCAAATCAAAAGCTTGGGCAGACAGAAATGTTGCAATGTGAAGATATGAGACAACAATAACAATAGCACCACAAGCCCTTAGCAGCCATAAAGGCAGCTAAAAAAAAACACCCCCCCAAGGCATTCTAATGGATGTCTAAACCATCCTGAAAATAAAAAAAGGGGAGGGCGGGGAGGAAACAACCCAGCTTCTTTGGCACAGGAAGAAAACTTTTTACAAAACTAGAAGATAAATTTCTACAGAGTAAATACACCTATATGTTTAACTCCTGGTGTATCTGCTCTGAGACATAGTTGCTGTCTCACTTATCTAGGTTGATCTTGTTCCTCCGCCTGCTGTTTCGCTGATCAACAAGCAGCTGGAGATTTAGCATAATTGCTGTGTGGTTTGTGAATGTTAGACAACTCTGGGGGAAAAAAACTTAAGGATGCTCTTGTTTACATTTCCTATGTTCCAGTTGCTCTAACAAAAGATAGCAGCAACACTTAGACTTGTATACTGCTTCATAGTGCTCTACGGCATATTTCCCCCAACAATCTGGGTCCTCATGTTACCGACCTCGGGATGATGGAAGGCTGAGTCAACCTTGAGCCAATCAGGATCAAACTCCTGGAGTAAGCAGTGAGTTAGCCTGCAGTACTGCATTCTAAACAATGCATGGATAAATGAACAGAGAGAATTAAAAATGTACATTTGCATATCATATACCCATACACATCATACGTGGCACGACAAAACCACGCTCCACTAAAGATTAAACTGCGTCGCTGACGTCATCAGCAGGGCGACAACAGCGACCGCGGAGAAAAAAGGGCGCTTTAAATAGCGCTTTAAAAGCAAGCTGAGTCAAGTTAAGGTAAGGGTTAGGTTTAGGGTTAGGTTTAGGGTTAGGTTAAAGGTTAGGGTTAGGGTTAGGGTTAGGGTTAGGGTTAGGGTTAGGGTTAGGGTTAGGGTTAGGGTTAGGGTTAGGGTTAGGGTTAGGGTTAGGGTTAGGGTTAGGTTAAGGGTTAGGGTTAGGGTTAGGTTAAGGGTTAGGATTAGGTTTAGCATTAGGTTAAGGGTTAGGTTTAGGGTTAGGTTAAGTGTTAGGTTTAGGGTTAGGTTTAGGATTAGGTTTCGGGGGGTTAGGTTTAGGTTTAGGGGTTAATTTTAGCTTTAGCATTTACAGCGTGCTTTTTTCTCCGTGCTGTTGTCGCGCTGTGATGACGTCAGTTATGCGGTTTCGTCGAGCGCGCTTTAGTTGAACGCAGTTTTGTGGTGGAACCCACATCATATAGCATCTATACCTTGACAAGCAAAGTCAATGAGGAAGCCAGATTCCCTTAACAACCATGTTCCTAACTTTAACTATTCACTTAACAACTGTGTCCAGAAAGATGGTAAAATGGCTCAAAACTCACTCAACAAATAACTCACTCATCAACAGAAATTCTGGGCTCGACTGTGATCATATGTCGAGGACTAACCTGAACTGAGTTCAGCAACAGGGTTAAAATATATATCAAGAGGGTAAAGATAAAGCAATCATTATCTGTTTTTCCTTATGAGGGATCAGTCAACACATCATTTATTTGCAACAATTGCTGCCTCTTAGAATGTATTTTCTTGAGATGGACTATGTTGATGTATGACCAATGCAGCAACATGAGGAATAATGCTATTCAGCGTATAGTTAGGACTAATGAAGAGACTGACAAAATATTTATACCTATGTACATTCTTGTTTTTTTTAATAGCCACTAGAATTCTGCCTGACATCAATGGTTCGCCTACGTTTATAACAAGTGCATATACAATATATCTTATCGATTAAGGTCAATCTGAAGCAGAAACACATTAGTAATTGGTAAGTCAAGAAAGAGGCGCTGAGTGATTTCTCATTCTTTTCACACATTGCTGATAACACAATGTTGGCTGATTCTAATAATGATAGATATGGAGTGGGGTTTCATTTTTTTGTTTTGCTTCTTCGGTTCCACATTCAGGAAATCTCCATGGGCAGAAAGCAGACTTTTCAAAGAACAGAGAAAAAAAACCAAGTATGCTGTAGGAGAAAAAAAATGGAAATAATGTCTTATGGCGTTCCAAGATGATCAATTATTATTATTGGGTAAGAAATTATAAACCGTGTGCATGACCACTGCATTCACTTGGCAATGGATTGTAGGCAGTCCTTGTTGTGTGTCGTCCGTCCAATGAAGCAGGATCTGATCTATGATTTACTCTGGAATAAAATTTGTTTTAAAGCTCTTTCTATGCCATGCATCGTTAAGTAATGTCTTGATGATTAGATTTTCTAGGATCCATAGTAGCAATAGCAATAGCAATAGCAGTTAGACTTATATACTGCTTCATAGGGCTTTCAGCCCTCTCTAAGCGGTTTACAGAGTCAGCATATGGCCCCCACAGTCTGGGTCCTCATTTCACCCACCTCGGAAGGATGGAAGGCTGAGTCAACCTTGAGCCAGTGAGATTTGAACCGCTGAACTGCAGATAGCAGTCAGCTGTAGTGGCCTGCAGAACTGCACCCTAACCACTGCACCATCTCAGCTTAAAGCTCTTTCTATGCCATGCATCTTTAAGTAATGTCTTGATGATTAGATTTTCTAGGATCCATAGTAGCAATAGCAATAGCAATAGCAGTTAGACTTATATACCGCTTCATAGGGCTTTCAGCCCTCTCTAAGCAGTTTACAGAGTCAGCATATCGCCCCCAACAATCTGGGTCCTCATTTTACCCACCTCGGAAGGATGGAAGGCTGAGTCAACCTTGAGCCGTTGAGATTTGAACCGCCGAACTGCAGATAGCAGTCAGCTGTAGTGGCCTGCAGAACTGCACCCTAACCACTGCGCCACCTCGGCTTAAAGCTCTTTCTATGCCATGCATCTTTAAGTAATGTCTTGATGATTAGATTTTCTAGGATCCATAGTAAGAAATGATCTATGATAGATCCTTGGAGTCCCGTCCCCCCTGAGAATTTAGAGGGAAAAGAAGAAGATGTGAGCAAATGTTAAGGGATCCCAATTGATGGGAATTGTACAACTCAGTCAAAAATGTGCTACTTCCTGGTTTGAGAGAATATAGATGAGTTCACGAGAACCATTTCTGAACTGAATTGGGAGGAATACGGCTTTCTTTTTTTGAAGGACAAGGGAAGAAACTTTTGAAGGGAGGCTTTTTTTTTAAATGTTTTAACTTCTGCGCTAGCTAGAAGTACAGCACTACTAGGGTTTTGCAGTTGGCACTTTCTTGCAGTTGACACCAAACAAGCCGACAGTAAACAGCCCAACCAAAGAACTTTTAAGATCACCTCCACCAATACTGATAGGGCAAGCCACTAGAACCATGATGGAAAACGTATGGCCCTTCTCTGTGGGCACACGTGCTATCACCAGCTGCTTTCCTGGTTTCTGGATCACATGTCTGCCGGCCAGGTGGTCTTTGTGGGCATCAGAGCACTGGAAAACAGATTAAAAGCAGCCAAAAAGATGGCCAAAAACCCAGGCCCTTTTTGGGGCATTTTCAGACCATTTGGGGGGCTGTTTTTTGGGCAATTTTTCACCCCAAAATAGCCCAAAACAGGTATATGCACACTGGCCAGACGGTCTTTCGGTTTTCGGTGCTCTGGCGCATTCATGCACATTCTGATTTGGGCAGTCAGTACCGAAAAGGTTTGCCAGCATTGCACTAGAATATAAACTGAGAGCAAACCCCTCTCCTTACAAGCACTGATGATGTTACCTAATTTGGATAATGAAACATTTGCAAGAAAACCACCAAGCTTAGAAAGCACCAAGCACCCCTCATTTCAAACCTGAGCTATAAACATTCTCCTTTATTCATACACCTTTCTTAGTAATAATCAGATCCAACCAGTGCCGGATTTTCCTATAGGCTAACTAGGCTTCAGCCTAGGGCCTCAAGATCAAGAGGGGCCTACATTCAAATTGTTAGCAAAATTAAAATTACACTATTCTAAAAACAGTGAACACTAAAACACTGAACCGAAAATAAGGAGAAATTCTACGCATATGAGTAATAAACAAACATAAAAATGTATTGGTTAAGATCGTTCCAGCGCCGCAGCAGTTGGGGAGCCCGCCCACGTTCCCGGCACCGGCGGTCGGGCGAGAGGCGTGGCCGCTCCCAGTAGCCGCCCCGTCGACGCGGAGCCCACCAGCGGCAAGGCAGGTGAGGGCGAGGTGGCCGAGTCAGGCAGCTGAGCGCAGCAAGGGAGGCGGCTGGCCTCGCTGCCTTTGCCGCAGAGCAGAGCCTCCCTCCGTCGGGAGGCCAGCTATATATATTGATATATATTGATATATATCACAGTAATGATGTATTTTATTGTCCCTCATGTAATTTACAAACTTAAAAATGGGAAGTGAAAGGGCTTCATAAGTGGAATAGCCTAGGGCCTCTTTTCATCTAAATCCGGCCCTGGGTCCAACCCTCCTTAACTTTTCAAGATCAGTTAAAGTTGACTTGAACTGTAGTCAATACGAGATGTATGTATGTATGTATGTATGTATGTATGTATGTATGTATGTATGTATGTATGTATGTATGTATGCATGCATGCATGCATTCATTCATTCATTCATTCATTCATTCATTCATTCATTCATTCATTCATTCGATGGAGTCTATTTTCATTAACTTCAATCACCAATTTCATTGGTAAAATAGGCTTTACCGATGGATGCTAAAATGGTTCTTTGATGTTATCAAACATGGAGATTGTCAAATGAACAGTTGCATACTGTGTTGTCATTTGCTTCATCAGCATCTTTAAATAGGATTGAACCTTTTCCCCCTTTCTAATGTAAATGATGTAGTTAAAGTTTTGAGTCCATCAAAGTTTTTTAAATCCTGCAATTAAAATGAAAAGATTCAAATCCAATGTAAAATGTGTAATCTTGGCTGCACATTGGGTCTTTCTTTCTCCCTTCCATGTTAAAGTGGCAAAATCCATTATACTTACATGAAATTTTAGAGCTTAAAGTCTTAATATAGACTGCGGTAGAAGCAGCTTAGAGAAAATCCTTTCTAAGTTTATGAGCATAGCGAGAACATAATTAAAGTTAACCATGAGAATAAAAGCTAAGGGGAAAAAATGTATGAAATACTATATAATCTACCTGTGAATTATCCAGAGATCAATCCAAAGAAAGATTAGTTTTTAAAATACACTTTTATGTAAAAAAAAATAGCCACAACAAACATGATCAAAATATCTAATAATATATCTCTTCTTTGCCGTTAATGCTAACTGCATAAAATCTTTAAATACTTGAAGTCTTCAGTACACTGATCCAATTGGTGGAAATGAACATAAATTGTAGCAATTCAACCACTTTTATTCTATAGCATATTTGGTTAAAGGTATTCAGTATAACTAACATGTATATGTTTGTAATGCTCAATGGAAAGCATCCATAAGGAGAATCAGTGGAAGCTTAATATATTAGAGTGTTATTCAAATGATAATAAACAATTGATTTGAGGTCATTCTATTTTTTAAAAAAAAAATATGTGTGCCATTCATGTTAAGAGTTTTAAGCCTGCAAAAATAATTTAAGAGCCAGATTGGTGTAGTGTTTAAGGTATCAGGCTAAAAACCAGGAGCCTTTGAATTCTAGTTCTGCCTCAAGCATAAATAGCAATAGCAATAGCAGTTAGACTTATATACCGCTTCATAGGGCTTTCAGTCCTCTCTAAGCGGTTGATAGAGTCGGCATATCGCCCCCACAGTCTGGGTCCTCATTTTACTCACCTCGGAAGGATGGAAGGCTGAGTCAACCCTGAGCCGGTGAGATTTGAACCGCCGAGCTGCAGAACTAGCAGTCAGCTGAAGTGGCTGCAGTACTGCACCCTAACCACTGCGCCACCTCGGCTCTTCAAATAGCAATAGCAATAGCAATAGCAGTAGACTTATATACCGCTTCATAGGCCTTTCAGGCCTCTCTAAGCGGTTTACAGAGAGTCAGCATATTGCCTCCAACAATCTGGGTCCTCATTTTACCCACCTCGGAAGGATGGAAGGCTGAGTCAACCCTGAGCCGGTGAGATTTGAACCGCTGACCTGCTGATCTAGCAGTAGCCTGCAGTGCTGCATTTAACCACTGCGCCACCTCGGCTTTTCAAAGCCAGGTGGTTAATCTTCAGTCACTTTCTCTCAACTGTAGGAGAGAGACAAATCACTTCTGAAAACCTTGCCAACAAAACTTCAGGTAGACCCCCAAAATTGGATATGATTGGACGGAAGAAGAAGAAAAAATATGTCACTAGAGCATGCCCCACTGATTTCATTGGCGTATAATCTCCGATCAAAAATATATTTTCCCCCATTATTAATAAATAGTATTTCAAATAGTGCAAAAGTAATATAAGACAATCCAAATGCACAAGGTTTGGGAATATTTGGAGATAATTACTTATGTATAATTATGTATGAGCTACGGTGGCACAGTGGTTAGAGTGCAGTATTGCAAGCTGACTGCCAGCCTTCTGCAATTTGGCAGATTGAATCTCACCAGGCTCAAGCTGACACAGCCTTCCATCCTTCCAAGGTTGGTAAAATGAGGACCCAGATTGTTGGGGGCAATATGCTGACTCTGTAAACTCCTTAGAGAGGGCTGTAAAGCACTGTAAAATGATATATAAATCTTTTGCTTTATAGAACAGTTCTTTTGCTTCAGCTGATTTTGTTCTTATTTATTGAAAGGACAGAGAGTCCTCAGCTTACGGCTGTAATTGGGACCTGAATTTCTGTGAGTCGGATCAATTTTCGTAGTCGTAACTTATAAAGCCCTTCATGGTATTGGATCTGGGTACCTCCCACAGACCCATTAGATCTCACAGGGTTGGCCTCCTCCGGGTGCCATCTACCAGCCAATGCCACCTGGCTATCATCCGGGGGAGGGCCTTCTCTGTGGCAGCTCCGGCCCTCTGGAATGAACTCCCCGCAGGGATCCGGACCCTCACCTCTCTCCAGGCCTTCCGAAAAGCTGTCAAAACCTGGCTTTGCCGGCAGGCCTGGGGGTGATGAGTTCCCTCCCCTCTCGACATGTATGGTTGTGCGACTGTTGTTTACTTTTATTATTTGTATTTTGTTTTTTATGTTCCCCTTTTTCCCCCTTGAATTGTTCGCTGCTCTGAGTCCTCCCGGAGAAGGGTGGCATACAAATAATAAAATTCCAATTCCAATTCCAATTTTGCAACCTTTTTTGCAAAAAAAAGGACAGTTCCAGTAATACGCTACTCAGCTGGAATCATCAACTGGATTCTGGCTGAACTGGAAAACCTGGACTGGAAAAAAAAGGAAACTTTTGAATATGTACCACGCAGTGACATCAACAGGTTATACCTGCCAAGAAAAATAGGGGGCGGGGGCTATTGAAAATCCATCAAATTGTAGAAGAAGAAAAATGAAGTTTGAATGAGTATGTGAATCAAAGTACATATTCAAAAGTTTGTGTGTTTTCCGGTCCAGGTTTTCCAGTTCAGCCAGATATTGATATCGGTGTACCAGGAGATGCCAAAATCAAAGAAAAAGAACTGGGGAAAAAATCATAAAATATCATGAGCTGGCCATCAAAACTACACGGCTATGGATGAAACATGTAACGGTGATACCCATTGTCATCGGGGCACTTGGTACCATGTCCAAGAATTTTACAAAACACATCAAGAAATTGCAGCTTCCTGTAATTACACCAGCGAAACTGCAAAAAGCTGGAACATCATATATTTTAAGAAGATATTTGGTTGATACCTAGGATGCTGGCAGCAATCCCTATCAACTATTAGCACCAGTCAATGGTATTTGTGACACATCTTTAAATGTTAAGCTGATTGAGTTTCACCTTTAATGAATAATATAAATAATAATAATATAATACTTGCAAGAAAGAACTTTTTCTGCTTGCAACTTACCATGATACAAAGATGTCTTGACAACACATTACTTCCAATGTGTCACCATGGTATTGCCTTCACTATATATTCAATCTCTGAGACAGGTATGTTTAAATTACTCTTAGTTAAAGGATTGATTTTTCCACTTAGTCTGATGTCATCCAAGGGTAACCCCCAAGGTGGATACAATCTGTTAGGTTTTGTCACTTGGAGGGACGTTTGATCACATGACGGTGGTCAGCCATATGCACAACAAATTTCAAGCTGCTATAATTGATATAACTAAGTATAAACTAGTATTTGTGATCAAGACCATTCACCTCCTATACAGAAAGGGATGAGTGGGATCATAATATCAAAAATTACTTGATGAAAACCGATAACTTTAAAAATAAATGCTTTTTTTCTCTAAGCCTGTCTGAAATTTATGCAGAAAAATCTTCATAAATTCTATCCAAAACTTTGCTAATGCTTAAAACGAAAATGAATTTTCTTTTCTTTTCAGCTTTACAAAGCTAGATCCATCATTCTTGAGATGAATGACAAACCTTGAATCCCATGTAAGGCCAGTGAAAAAAAAACCTATTTCGAAAAAGCTTTCAGACCCATTAGATTTCACACTATACATCTTCACTCAGTAATCTAGCGCATTTACAAGCCATTCCTGACCTAATGTATCTTTTTCATGTGTCCAGGTGATCAATGATATCTCTCTGAATATGCCGGTGTATTCTGTGTACCACAGAAAGATCTGTTAGCAGAGTGGCTGAAAACAAGGATACCTGAAAATTATTGTGGAAATTACTAATCTGTGATGCAGAAAAATATTGGAGATTCTGACAGAGAAATACAACGTTTTAAGGAGTGCAGAGAAGAGCAACAAAGATGATTTGGGACTGGAGGCTAAAACATATGAAGAATGGCTGCAGGATATGGGGATGTCTAGTTTAATGAAAAGGAGTACTAGGGGAGACATGATAGCAATCATGTTCCAATATCTCAGGGGTTGCCACAAAGAAGAGGGAGTCAAACTATTCTCCAAAGGACTTGAGGGTGGAACAAGAAGCAATGGGTGGAAACTAACCAAGGAGAGAAGCAACTTAGAACTAAGGAAAAATATCCAGACAGTTAGAACAATTAATCAGTGGAACAACTTGCCTCCAGAAGTTGTGAATGCTCCAACACTGGAAGTTTTTAAGAAGATGTTGGATAAGCATTTGTCTAAAGTGGTGTAGGGTTTTCGTCCTAAGCAGGGGGTTGGACTCGAAAACCTCCAAGGCCCCTTCCAACTCCGTTATTCTAAGGACAAAATTAATCAGTCCATCAGATATTTTTAAGTCTATGTAATTTTAAGCGTTTTTATGAATATTGTCATTTATTAATACAGTCAATAGTTGATATACAGTACCTTTTTTCAGTTCAATGTTTCAGTAGCTCGGTGTTCTCCAGCTGACCTTGAAAATTCTTGTGATTCAGCCTGCTTTAGCTGTGTTAGATATGAATTCTGGGAGTCAACACAAACATCATGAGACTGTTACTTGGAAAGAAACTTGAATGTTTTTTTTTTCAAAGATAGCCATATCTTTATTTTATTTTATTATTTTATTCTAGGTAAAGGTTGTCCTTGCACAGATGTGCTAGTTGTTTCCAACTCTAGGGGGCAGTGCTCATCTCCATTTCAAAGCTGAAGAGCAGCGCTGTCCGAAGACGTCTCCATGGTCATGTGGCCAGTACTGAAGGTGCACAGAATGCTGTTATCTTCCCACCAAAGGTGGTTCCTATTTTTCTACTTACATTTTTACATGATTTCAAACTGCTAGGCTAGCAGAAGCTGGGACGAGTAATGGGAGCTCATGTCGCTAGGGATTTGAACTGCCGAACTGCCAATCTTTCTGATCGACAAGCTCAGCCTCTTAGCCACTGAGCCACTGTGTCCTTATTGATTCTATTATTTATTATTATTTATTCCACAAATAATCTATTTTTACGGCTGCCCATCTCATTGGGTGACACTTAATGGCTAATAATACATTAAAGCCATAATCACAAAACCCAGGCATTTTGAAAAATAGACATGGTTAATACGATGCCACTGAAGCCCTCAAAAAGGTTTTCACCCTATACATTTTCAACTATATAACCAGGCTCCTGTTGGGTCCCGCACAATACTTCGAGGATAGCCAAAGATTTAAAGTTTTTCGATTTCAATGTCAAGAAGTTCAGGGCCATCCAAATTTCAGGGAGAATATGTTCCATGGGGCATGCACTGTGATCGAGAAGGCATTTATCCTGGATCACATTAGATGACACCGCTACAGAGCTGTTGATTCTGGTGGGAAGATCAGAAAGGATCAGGTCAGGTAGTCTTGTAAATCACCTGATCCTATTCTACTTTATAAGATGCAACCAACCCTTGAACTGTGTACAGAATTGCACATTAAACTTCCTCCAACAACTTTCATAACTCCAACCAGGTTTAACCAACCAGTTTGGTATCGCCTCCATTCATTCATTCATTCATTCATTCATTCATTCATTCATTCATTCATTCATTCATTCATTCATTCATTCATTGCTTTCATATCTTCAAGGACTGTAAGATGGAGCCGAGGTGGCACAGTGGTTAGGGTGCAGTACTGCAGGCCACTTCAGCTGACTGTTATCTGCAGTTCAGCGGTTCTAATCTCACCGGCTCAAGGTTGACTCAGCCTTCCATCCTTCCGAGGTGGGTGAAATGAGGACCCAGACTGTGGGGGCGATATGCTGACTCTGTAAACCGCTTAGAGAGGGCTGAAAGCCCTATGAAGCGGTATATAAGTCTAACTGCTATTGCTACTAAGATGTAGCAAAAGAGCTTCTATGACCCCAAGCCTAAGAACACCCCAAAGTGCCCTCCCAAAATTATCCCAAAGTTGCAATGGAGAAAGAAATGAAAAAAATAGCACAAGCAGACTAAAATAGCCACTGCAATTTGCTTTAAGCCCTTACTTGATTTTCCTCTGGGCTCCTATAACTCTAGCTCAGGGGTGTCAAACTCAATTTCATTGAGGGCCGCATCAGGGCTGTGGTTGACCTTGGGGGTGGGGGTGGGGGGTGCGACCGACTGGGTGGGCACGGTCACCTTGATACCACTCATTGGGCATAACAGACTTGGTGGGTATGACCAGCTAGGTGGGCGTGGCCAGCTTGACACCACTCCCCAAACTCTTCCCATTGGATAGGGCAGGCCAAAGCCATACTGGCCCGGTTTCCTCTTCTCATTGGGTAGACCGGGCTGAAGCAATGAGGGCTGGCCTCTTACATTTTCCAGGACAGCCCCATGGGCTAGATATGACCACACCCAGGCTGGATCCAGCCCATGGGCCTTGAGTTTGATACCCCTGCTCTAGCTGAACAACTATTGCTGAGAGTGAGATGATCAGCAGTATTCTAAGGGCTACCATGCTATTGATAATTGTCTACAGCAGCTTTGCAAACCATCACTCCAACTTCAAAATTGATTCTGAAGCTCCTTCTAGTGCTCAATGTACTGCAGCTACCCAACTGGGGGATTCTTCTCCTCCTTCCTCCAGTGTCACCACTGCTACCAATTTTTACATGGTGCTGGGACAAAAAGCCAAGAAGATACTCCACATTCACAGGGATTGGCTTCTATACCACCATCATTTCAAAAGGTCCTAAAAAATCTTCCTCAACAATGCAAGTTAAAATCCTCTAACATCCAACAACAGCCAGAGTCCTGGAATTGATATCTGGTTCTTTTGACACCATGTTAAAAACAAATAAAGTATCAGGTCTATGGTTGCTGCGGTGGCTATGAACTCCTGAGATACTTTTGAGCCAAGGTGGCGCAGTGGTTAAATGCAGCACTGCAGGCTACTGCTAGATCAGCAGGTCAGCGGTTCAAATCTCACCGGCTCAGGGTTGACTCAGCCTTCCATCCTTCCGAGGTGGGTAAAATGAGGACCCAGATTGTTGGGGGCAATATGCTGACTCTCTGTAAACCGCTTAGAGAGGCCTGAAAGGCCTATGAAGCGGTATATAAGTCTACTGCTATAAGTCTATATAAGTCTATAAGTCTACAACGTGAAAGGGCTAGCTCAATTCCACATATTTGGGGAGATCCATTGCTCACTGCAGAATCCAGCAGCTCAGGTACAGAAGCTACTAGGAAACAGGGAGGCAGGTACATCAGCAGGAGCCCCATCTGATCTCATCAGATTCCTGTAGTCTAAAACCACAAACAAGCTCTCGTATTATTCTTACATCTGCGAAGAAGTTTCCACTGAAAACCCCCAGACGAAAACCCCTGGCCTTCTGTGCCAACTCGATTTTATTATGGGAAAGAAAATCCATTGTTCTTTTTCATATAGTTGTATGGGGAGTGAAGAAATGTATTTTCTGGTATATTTCTGCAAGAAATATACTAACAAACAATAGCAAAATAAATGAAACAGGTTCCTGAACAGAACTAAAGCAGCCTGGAGCTCAGACCTCAAAGCCCCCTTTTCTAGTTCTGTGGCTCCCCTCTATGCCCCAGTCAAATTTCAATTTCCTACTATTCACAAAGAAGCCAGCCAGATATATTTTTCGCTCTTTCCCCCATAAACAAAAATAAAAGAATTCTCATCTTCCCCTCATTCTCTGCTACTTTGCCTCTTGGAAAGACATCGAGTGCATTCATGTTTCACTGAGTTGTCCTCCTGTTTTAGAGAAAAGAAGACAATGGATTGGAAGAAAGGTGTACTGCTGAAAAAAACAAGACAAAAGGCGAAAGACAAAACAAAACTCAAGGACCGGAATAAGGCATACTTGAAAGAATGAGGTTTCTTTCTAATGAGAAAGCCCATAGGCCACAAAGAAGGCCTTTTAAAACATTCCAGCTTGATAAGACAAAATGAACAAAGAATAGAGAACAAAGTGATGCACAATATATAACATCCCCCAGCAGAGAGACGTGTGCACAAATGGCTTTTGGTAAACGGGTAAGTCCTCACACTTACAACTGACAGCCGGCAACAGCCAAGCTGCGCCTGATTGGCTAAAGCACAGCTGGCTGAGCGCTGGCTGCCAGGAGGGCGCCTATTGGTCGCCCTGCTTGACAGCTCTGTATAAATAGCTGTCAAGCAGGGCGAAGTGCTGAATTCCTGCTTGTACATAGTTTTCGCTCTCTGTTTGAATAAACACTGTTCTAACTTACCTCAGATGCCTCACGTCTTGTCCATCCCTCAATCTTTTACACTGGCCACGAAGGTGAGATGTTGAGGCCCTGCCTGAACAGCCCTAGAACAGAGAAGACAGAGAACTATGTTTTTTTTCTCTTCCTTGATTCTGAAGGAACGAGTTACCTCACACCCGATCATGGCCTTGCTGCCACCGTTTGCTCCAGGGGTGGGTTTCTCGCCCCGTTCCAACTGGTTCGGTTGGAACGGGGCCGGCGGCGTCCTCGTGCACGCACGTGGTGCACGCATGCATACTAGCGCCTGTGCAATGCTCCAGCTGCTCCTGGAGGATCGCGCAGGTGCTGTATGCGTTCTGCGCATGCGTGGAAGTGCAGAACTCATCAAAACCAGGTAAGAAACACGGGCAGGCGGGTGGATCCTTCGGCGTTCCCAGAAGTTACTTACTTCTGGGTTCGCCGACCAACCGGTTCGCGGGGACCGCCACGAACCACCTGAAACCCACCCCTGCTTTGCTCCCTTTGGAACTGCCAGCGAGTCGTGGGCCGGGTTCCTGGAGTTGTATTTCTTGATCGCTAATAATAAGCACAATTTAACGGCGAACCGCAAGTGTAGTTTTTTTTTAAGCTCCTGCGGCCTGGAGATGTTCGGCACGGCACGGGCTATCGCAGCGCCTCAGCCTGTGTATGAACTCAGCTGGGATGCATTGATTTTAGGGCTGAAGAACCACTACGTGCCCACCCCATCCTGGATCGCCCACCAATATGCCTTCTGGCAATGTGTGCAGAAAGAGACAGAAACTGTAAGCCAATTCTTAGAGTCTCTGCGGACGGCGGCAATCCAGTGTGAGTTCGTCGACCTGGATGACTCGCTGGTCGAACAATTCATGTGTGGGGTGCGCGACATCCTCCAGAAATGCAGACTCCTGGCTTAAGCCAACATCACACTGCAGCAAGCGGTGGAGGAGGTGAGAGCTGTGAAACTGTCTGAACAGTCCACAGTGGAGATGTCTCAGTTCCAGCTGCTGCCACCGCCACCACACAGGGCTTGCCTGATCGACAAACTCGTGCCGCTGGACGAGCCTGAAGAGGAAGTCCAGGTGGACCGCCTGAAGGCCGTGCCCCGACGCCAGCCACAGCAGCCAGCCCGTTGAACCACAGCTGCTTGCCTTGGTTCCAAGGGCAACCATGGCTGCTCCTCCTGCCCATTCAAAGCCTCCGTGTGCCGCAGGTACAATAAAAAAGGCCACCTGGCTCAAGTCTGCCAGGACACCTTGCTGCTTCCTCAGCAACTTGATGCCCCCACACAAGTCTATGGCCATCAGACACTGCCACACCTCCAGCAGCTCCGCCGCCAGCAGCAAAGGAGAGATGGTTGTTTTGCTGTTGACAGGGATCTCCCTGCCACCCCTGCAGAGTCGGTCAGCCAGGCGACAGCCGGCTCCAAAAAGATCACAGTCTTGCTCCTGCTAGAAGGGTCGCCCTGCACCACGGAGGTCGACTCTGGGTCCTCCCACTCCCTCCTGTCTTGGGCCGCCTTCTCCTGACTCTGCCCCGGCGTCTGGCGTGACCAGCTGTCACCACCAGACACCACATTGAAAGACTATCAGGGGACTCAAATTCCCACCCTGGGTTGTTATGCTGTAAGGGTGGCATATGGGGGGTTCAAAGGCTGCCTCCTGTGGTCGAGAAACCACTGCCAGCCCTGTTGGGCCTGGATTGGTTCCCCTCGCTGGGCCTGTCACTGGTGGGGATGCATCACACCATGGACACGCCCCCTGGCATTGAAGACGTCATTGCGGAGTACGCTGATGTCTTTGATGGTAAGCTGGGGGAGTATAAGAAGACCTCTATCTCCCTGAACCTAGACCCCCACGTTGCCCCTATTAGGCTGAAGTCCCACAGGGTGCCTTTTGCCTTGAGACCAAAGGTAGATGCGGAACTTGACAAATTGTTGGTGCAGGGCATCCTAGAGCCCATCAACCACTCTAAATGGGAGACCCCCATAGTGGCCCCTGTCAAGGCCAATGGGTCTATTAGGATCTGCGCTGACTATAAGTCAACCATCAACCTTGGCCTCTAGGCAAACTCCCATCCAGTCCCTGTGCTGCAGCATCTGCTCCATTCCAGTTTGGCATCTTTGCCAAACTGGATATGGTACAGGCCTACCAGCAGCTCCCAGTGGATGACAATGCTATGGCAGCCCGGACCATCATCACCCACCGTGGGGCTTTTCGTTGTCGCTGCCTCCAATTCGGTGTTTCCGTTGCCCCAGGGATTTTCCAGAGCCTCATGGAGTGGCTGCTCCATGGGCTCCCTGGCATCATTCCCGACTTCGATGAAGTCCTGATCACTGCAAACAGCTATTCAGGGCTCATCGAAGTATTACGGAAGGTCCTCAGGGGCGCGGGTTTAAAATTAAAGTGCAGCAAATGCTCATTTGCTGTGCTTCCTGGGTTTCTTAATAGATGCGCAGGGCATCCACCCTACCCCCTCCAAAGTTGCGGCCATAAGGAATGCCTTATGATTGGCTAAAGTGCAGCTGGCTGAGCATGGGCTGCCAGGAGCATGCCTATTGGTCGCCCTGTTTGACAGCTCTGTATAAATAGCTGTCAAGCAGGGCAAGGTGCTGAATTCCTGTTTGTACATAGTTTTAGCTCTCTGTTTGAATAAACGCTGTTCTAACTTACCTCAGATGCCTCACGTCTCATCCATCCCTCGATCTTTTACATCAACCATTCCTTATAATTAGAAGGAAGTCATCAAACTCCTCTCCCTGATATTTTTTTCAGACAAGGAAACACAAGGCGGTCTCAGAATTTGCCCCAGTCTTTAGTTCACCATTTTCCCCAGTGTTTTTCAGAGTTGACAACTTTGAAAAACACTGATTTATCCTACTAAATCAGGGGTGAAATTCAGCAGGTTCTGACAAGTTCTGGAGAACAGATAGTGGAAATTTTGAGTAGTTCAGAGAACTGGCAAATACCATCTCTGGATGGCCCAGAGTGGGGTGGGAATGGGGATTTTACAGTGTCCTTCCCCCAGGAATAGGGAGGAAATGAGGATTTTGCAGTGTCCTTCCCCTGGTGTGGGGAGGGAATGGAGATTTTGCAATATCTTTCCCCTGACATGCCCACTAAACCACACCCACAGAACCGGTAGTAAAAGAAATGATTTTCACCACTGCACTAAAGGAATTGGAATTGAAAAAAGTATGGGGCATTTTAGGATGTTCTTGAGATCTTCAACTCTGTGTTAATCCCTGGGGTTTTAGTTCCACTCTTCCTTTCTAACCAACTCTGCAATCTGTGTATCCGTAGAGTTTGTTAAGACAGGGGTGGGGGAAATAAAACTAATCTGAATTGGAACTAAGAACAGATCAGATACAGTAGTTCAATTATACTAGCTACAAATCTATAGAGTTAAAATATGCACCTGATTTTTCAAATGAGTCACTTTTCTCAATAATCTTATTGCTTCTGTAATTTTCCCACGGAAAGGGTAGCAAGTTTTTCATTAATAACCAATTATTGGTTATGCAAAGTAATTAAAGAGATTTGATTTTAGCAGTAAATTCTAAACTATTTTTTTTTCATTCTCTCTCCCAGTTTGCCATTTGTTGATGTTGCTGAGTCGTGTGCTTCCTGCATCTTGTTATGAGTGACAAAAAGACAGTATACTATTTTCACTAACAGCAATCTCTTTTTTTAGTATTGAGGTCTATCTCTATCTATCATCTATCTATTGTCTATTGTCTATTGTCTATTGTCTATCGTCTATCGTCTATCGTCTATCGTCTATCGTCTATTGTCTATCGTCTATCGTCTATCGTCTATCGTCTATTATCTATCTATCATCTATCTATCATCTTTCACCTATCATCTGTCTGTCCGTCTGTCCATCCATCCACCCATCCATCCATCCATATCTATCTATCATCTACCATGTATTTCTCATCTATCTATCATCTATCTATTGTCTATTGTCTATCATCTATCGTCTATCATCTATCGTCTATCGTCTATCGTCTATCGTCTATCGTCTATCGTCTATCGTCTATCGTCTATCATCTATTATCTATTATCTATCTATCATCTATCTATCATCTTTCACCTATCATCTGTCTGTCTGTCCATCCACCCACCCATCCATCCATCCATCCATCCATCCATATCTATCTATCATCTACCATGTATTTCTCATCTATTTCTCATCTATCTATTGTCTATTGTCTATTGTCTATTGTCTATTGTCTATTGTCTATTGTCTATTGTCTATCGTCTATCGTCTATCGTCTATCGTCTATCGTCTATCGTCTATCGTCTATCGTCTATCGTCTATTATCTATCTATCATCTATCTATCATCTTTCACCTATCATCTGTCTGTCTGTCTGTCTGTCCATCCATCCACCCACCCATCCATCCATATCTATCTATCATCTACCATGTATTTCTCATCTATCTATCTATCTATCATCTATCTATCTATCTATCTATCTATCTATCTATCTATCTATCTATCTATCTATCTATCTATCTATCCATCCATCCATCCATCCATCCATCCATCCATCCATCCATCCATCCATCCATCCATCCATTTTTATTCCTGACCTTTTTCCCATAGTGCCAATCCCATGCATAATTCAAAATCTTTCACATTTTGAACAGATGTTTGCATTCTCCATTACAGGAAGACTATAAAACAAAAAACTGTGTTTTGCAATGATATGTAGGTATATAATTTTTTTTTATTCCATACCAGGATCTTAATGATTTAGGCAGAGATTAAAGTGCAAGTTGTTGCAATGTTCCCTAAGGTTTTTTTTTTCTTAAAAGAAGAAGCATGATGGTCAAGTTCTGACACAGAAAGTCAAGGTAAATGGGAAAGAAAGCCAGCTGCTATTAACTCTGTCACCATACTGTATGTGCATTAGAACTTTTTTCCTCCTATTAACAAGGGGTTTTCCATGATTGTAATTTTGATTGTTTATATTAATGGGAGCAACACCATCCCATCTTTGCCTTCACCGTTTTAGCTTTGGTGTCACCATGGGGATGTCCTTTGTTACGGTCAAGAATAGAGATTGTCCATTCTTGTGATGATCTCCTACTTCACGCCATGATCTTTTCTCTATGCTGTTCCTCAGCCAGGCAATTTTTCGACTGATCAGAAAGTAGTTAGATTCTTTACTGAAAATATGAGCATCCAACCCTCCACCTTCTCCTTTGTCTTGTCATTTGTACAATGGAAGTAATAATTTTGTAGTCCCAGCGTGGTTTCATCTGGGAAGAAAACCATAAACAAATACCGACTCAAATGCTTTAATAGATGCAAACATAACTTATAGCACAGATTTCCAATTTATCACACTGTCATTTGTATGAGGGTCAAAGAAGGATGTCTATGGAGATTCTTAGTTACCCAGGTCACGATTGTCCCATGACAAGTTAAAAGGGACTTTTCATCCAAGAAGCTTCTTCTTCAATTCTTCTTGGATGAGAAGCAAAATATATTCAAGGAGAAAAAATAGTCGAGAAAGTCCACTTGCCTTTTGATTTTAGATTTAGATTTTTAGATTTAAAGTTTATTTATATGCCGCCCTTTTCCCTGGGGGGACTCAGGGCGGCTTACAACTTAAAAGGGGGGGGGGGAGACAAACTTTTAACATATAAGACAAATACATAATTAAAACACAACATTCATACTATTCGGGCGGGTTGTAGTCTTAACTACACCTTAACTACACCTTGAGCCAAGGTGGCGCAGTGGTTAAATGCAGCACTGCAGGCTACTGCTAGATCAGCAGGTCAGCGGTTCAAATCTCACCGGCTCAGGGTTGACTCAGCCTTCCATCCTTCCGAGGTGGGTAAAATGAGGACCCAGATTGTTGGGGGCAATATGCTGACTCTCTGTAAACCGCTCAGAGAGGCCTGAAAGGCCTATGAAGCGGTATATAAGTCTACTGCTATTGCTATTGCTATTAACCCCAGGCCTGACGGGATAGCCAGGTTCTGAGGGCTGTGCGGAAGGTCTGGAGGGTGGTGAGGATACAAATTTCCACGGGGAGATCGTTCCACAGGGTCGGAGCTGCCACCGAGAAGGCTCTCCTCCGTGTAGTTGCCAGTCGACATTGACCGGCAGATGGGACTCGGAGGAGGCCTAACCGGTGAGATCTAATAGGTCGTGTGGAGGTAATTGGCAGTAGGCGGTCTCTCAAGTATCCAGATCCACTACCGTGGAGGGCTTTATGGGTGGCAAGTAGCACCTTGAAGCGTACCCGGAGATCGACAGGTAGCCAGTGCAGCTCGCGGAGGATAGGTGTTATGTGGGTGAAACGAGGTGCACCCACAATCGCTCGCGCGGCCGCATTCTGGGCGCATTTTGAAAAACCACCATGGGGACATTCAAGGAAGGAATATTAACCTGATAGTAAATGTTTCATATTTGAGCTGTCTGTGCTTCCAAAATTATTTGAAAGTAGTGTTTTGGGCATTTTGTGAATGTGAGGACAATATCATTCTCTGTTTCATTACAACAGCCTCCACAACAGTTGCATTATCTTTAATTAACAGTGGGGTTAAGGTTTTTTGTGTGAGAATGATAAAATAAGGTCAGGGAGAAGTTAAACGTAAAAGACAAATTTCTCTTATATTTAGTATGAAGGCCTTTGAAATCCGAGACTCTTCAAAAGAATATAGCCATACCTATGATGTACTTTGCAAATGATGGAATGGTGGCATAACAGTTAAACCTCTAGCTGGAAAAATAGCAATATTTGGCAAAGTAACAAAGACAAATTGTGTACCTTGGAGGCAAGCTCAGAATTGCATGGATGAGCTGTTTGAAGATGATAACATGAATTTTTATCATCTTCATCTGTAAACGGAATTGCGACTCGGCTGAAGATTCAATTGAATTAAAAGAAAAGAGGCAAAGGGGTTCTTCCACAAAACGGAGGTCATAAAAATGCGCTGAAGATGAATGGTTGAGGAACAGAATAACTGGGAAAGGCTGCTATCGCACATGCAGAACTGTTTTAGATCTGGAGCATGATGGGATAGATCTGAAAATCAGATTACTGTGGAAGAGCGAGCGGAACTGGTATCCCTATCAGAGTTCATAAATCCTTTTCTCATAGTAGGGCAGCCTCCTTTTTTAAAGCTTCACACTTCAGAAAACCGACAAAACAGTCTCACTGTAGTATCTCATTGTAATGTTCCACTTGTCAGTCCCTTTACCACCTGCGAAACTGGATAAGTGAAAAGGTGTGTGTGTGTGTACATACAGACACAGACACACATACATACAAACATGAAGTGTTTGGGTTTCAAAAATTTTTGGAACCTCTTCTGTAGGTGCGGCCTGCTTTCCGGGTCCACTGGTGGAACCTCTTCTAACCGGTTCGGTAGATTTGACGAACCGGTTCTACCAAATAGGTGCGAACTGGTAGGAACCCACCTCTGATACACGGGTATGGCTAGCTGATGGGAGCTAAGTAGCTTGAAATAGATCTATACTAGTCTCCCTTTATTTCTTTATCAGTAAAAATGTAACACAAAATAGTTTGTCGTAAAAGTGATTGCCTGCGAAGGCTCCTGGATTGGGGCTGAAAGGCAAAAGGGAAGCAGTATGCTCCCTCCCAGATTTTGGTAGACCAGGTGATCTGACAAAAGGAAAAAAAAACACTTAATCTCCCCCCCCCCCCGGTTCAGCTGATAAAGTGAGGATAACTTGTGGCTTAGAGGTTAATACAACTGCCTAATATGCAAGCTGCCCAAGTTCGAATCCCAGGACAGTCATCTTCCTTCTGTAAGTAGCTCTTTTATTGTTTTGTGTACTTATTTTAATCTTCTTTAAGTAGTAAGTACACAAAATAATACATTTTCTTTTTTATATCTTTTTGTAGATCATCCATTGGGGCAAAGAATTCAGTGACATCATCTTGGTCACTCCCACCCGGGCACATGATTGCCAAGCCACTCCCATCCAGTCACATGGCCTTCAAGCCACTCCCACCCGGTCACGTGGCCAGCAAGCCACTCACATAAAGCAGGCCACACCTACAGAAGAGGTTCCAAAATTTTTTGAAATCCACCATTGGTAGGTAGGTATAGGTATAGATGTAGATGTAGATGTAGATGTAGATGTAGATGTAGATGTAGATGTAGATGTAGATGTAGATGTAGATATAGATATAGATATAGATATAGATATAGATATAGATATAGATATAGATATAGATATAGATATAGATATAGATATAGATATAGATATAGATAGATATAGATATAGATATAGATATAGATATAGATAGATAGATAGATGATAGATAGATAGATAGATAGATAGATAGATAGATAGATAGATAGATAGATAGATAGATAGATAGATAGATAGATATAGAGATAGAGATAGAGAGAGAGAGAGATAAAGATAGATAGATAGATAGATAGATAGATAGATAGATAGATAGATAGAGAGAGAGAGAGAGAGAGAGAGATAGAGATAGAGATAGAGATAGAGATAGAGATAGAGATAGAGATAGAGATAGAGATAGAGATAGAGATAGAGATAGAGATAGAGATAGAGATAGAGATAGAGATAGATAGCTAGATAGATATAGATATAGATATAGATATAGATATAGAGATAGAGATAGAGATAGAGATAGAGATAGAGATAGAGATAGAGATAGAGATAGAGATAGAGATAGAGATAGAGATAGAGATAGAGATAGAGATAGAGATAGAGATAGAGATAGAGATAGAGATAGAGATAGAGATAGAGATAGAGATAGATAGATATAGATACTGTATATAAAACTCTCTTGGAAGAGAAAGCTATCTTAGAATTAAACCAGGGCAGGATTTTGTGTCTCTGTAGCTTCAGTATAGCTATTCTGAGTGGCAGGAGAGCTTTCACATCTCTTGCTACCTTATTATCCTTTTAATGGAAGGTGTCCAGCATATACTTGCAATGTTTGTGCTTCAGTATTGATTCCTTTGCTCTAAGGGACTAGAAATGAGAACCTGGATCAAAATCAGTAAACAGGGATAAATACATCACATTATTTAAAGCACTCACCCTAGCTACGGAATATTATTTTTGTAACAAAATACACCCTCTTTTTGGGTTGTCATATTTGATAGCTAAAAAGCTATGGCAGTTTGTATAAAAAAGCACTTCTGATCTTCGCCGTACTAAGTCTTGGTTCTTTGAGATCCACCTCTGCCTTCCCACCTCTTTTTTTTATTATTATGTTTGACTGATTGTTCAAATCTCAAGAGAGTCTGCCATACAAACCTTTCCCTGGTTTAGGCTGCCTGCCAGGTTACCTTGCATTACAACTGTTTAATGCATTGGACGTGGTCCCAATTTTTCAAAGCTTTGCCATTTACAGACAAAGCGTGAAGCGTAAGTGGAAGATCGCAAAAACACTGAAACACTGGAAAGCTTTTCATTCTCTGAGTACCACATGTGGCATTTCTGTCCTTCAAGGAAGAAAACAGCTTCCCTGGGTGTTGCAAATGAATAGCAGAGCAACGGCTCTGGTGTGGAAAAGAGGGGGGGGGAAGCGAGGTGAGAGATGTTAGTTCTTTGGAACACTAGATGCAAAAGTCACAGGGGGAAAAGTGAAAGCTGAGGTTGCTAGCCAGCATACAAATTGCTTCTCCCCTCAAATACATATATTAACCTCCTACTGAGATAATACTTCTGAATTTAATCTTATGCAAGGATAACACTAATTTTGTTACCTGATCTCCACACAACTTCCTCATTGTTCCCACTGACCAAATATGCCACGTTCACCTGAGGTTTTAATATAATAATTGAGAGCATGCAGAAATACTTTTACAGAGTTGGAAGAAACTTTGGAAGTCTTCCAGTTCAACTCCCTGATTAACTCCCAATACCATTTCAGTTGTCCAATCCAGTGGTGGGTTCCTACCAGTTTTTAGCCCGGTTCGGCTAAACTGGTAGTGATTTGGTGGCCTGGGTCGCTGGAACCAGCAGTGACCCAGGCTTCCCATGCCCCCAAATCAGTTCTCATACAGTGCCGCCATCTTGTTTTTCGGTTCTTTGCCTATGCAGAACAATTTTCATTACACACATTTATTTATTTTTTCATTTTTTAACTTTTGGCACATGTGCAGACCTATTTATGTGCAAATGCACATGCACGCACATTGAACTGGAAGTAATGCCAGCAGCAACCCCCCCCCCCCCCCGGCACAATCTCACGTTAAAAACCATCAGTGTTGAAGCACCACAACTTCTGGAGGCAAGTTGTTCCGCTGATTAATTGTTCTAACTGTCAGGAAATTTCTCCTTTGTCTAGGTTGGTTCTCCCCTTGTTTAGTTTCCACCCATTGCTTCTTGTTCTGCCTTCAGGTGCTCTGGAGAATAAGTTAGCCTGCTCTTCTTTGTGGCAGTTCCTTAGATATTGGAATACAGTTATCATGCCACCCGTAGTCCTTTTTTTTCATTCAACTTCACCTTCAGCCGAGGTGGCACAGTGGTTAGGGTGCAGTATTGCAGGCTACTTCAACTGACTGCTAGTTCGGCAGTTCGGCTGTTCAAATCTCACTGGCTCAGGGTTGACTCAGCCTTCCATCCTTCCGAGGTAGGTGAAATGAGGACCCAGACTGTGGGGGCAATATGCTGACTCTGTAAACCGCTTAGAGAGGGCTGAAAGCCCTATGAAGTGGTATATAAGTCTAACTGCTATTGCTATTGCTAACTAGACATATCAATTTCCTGCAATCGTTCTTCATATGTTGTAACCACCAGTCCCCCAATCATATTTGTTGCTCTTTTCTGCATTCTGCTCTTCTCTGAATAGAGGATTGATGGTGGTTAGTACCCTTGCACTCTAAACAATGTTTTCATCCAATTAAAAACTATTCGTGAGATTTGTGGAAAATGGCATTGATGTTTTGCTTGCTTCTCCTATGCAGTTTCTACAGGAGTCTGAGAAAAAATAATAGGCAATTTGATGAAGTAACCAAAGACCAAGTCACTTCTCACTTTGCCAAGCTACCAGCCTACCTAAAGCATATAAAATCCCTCAATTTTATACTTTGGGCATTTTGGTCTATGCAAACCTTAACTGAAAAAGCAAAGGTGGGTAGGCATCTGCACAAGATTAATCTGGTAGTGATTTTTACGTGACCCGTCAAAACCGCGGTCCACAAAAGCGCGCTCGACGAAAGTGCGCATTTGACGTCATCACAGCACGACGAAAAGAATTAAAAATTGAAATAAAAATAAAATTAAAGCAAGCCGATTCACATAAAAGTAAGGGTTAGGTTAAGGGTTAGGGTTAGGTTTAGGTTAAGGGTTAGGGTTAGGTTTAGAGCGTTAGGGTTACGTTTAGCGTTAGGTTAAGGTTTAGCGTTAGGTTTAGCGTTAGGTTAAGGGTTAGGTTTAGGGTTAGATTTAGGGTTAGGTTAAGGGTTAGGTTTAGGGTTAGGTTTGGGGGGGTTAGGGTAAGGTTTTCGCTTTATTTTTACATTTATCGATCACAGCGCGATGTTTTCTTTGCGCTGTGATGACGTCACGTACGCGCTTTTGTCGAGCGCGATTTTGTCATCCGCGGTTTTGTGGTGGAACCGATTTTTATTCATCATCACTTGAGAAATCTCGACCTTCTCCAAATATGATGCAACATATCAGATGAACAGCAATGTGCTGCTGGACTGACATTATGCTACTCAATGTACTCAATGTATTATGCTACTCAATGTACACCAGCAATATATGTTCATTTCAAAATAAAATAAATATTAAGCATTTTGCAGGGTTTTTAATTTTCAGGCCAAACTCTTCTTTCATAAAACTGCTGCACTGAATTAAAAATCTGGATAAGGGATGCTGCAAAATGGTCCTTGGATTCTAGGATCCTTAGCAGCTGATCTAATTTCAGTGAGGCTCACTTTCTATCGCCCTCTTCATTTCACATCTTACATAGCTTCTTTCCCCTAAATTGGTTCATCAAATAGTTTAATGTAAAAATTACTATGAATTTTGCCTTTAATCCAGTCTTCTCCAACCTGGTGCATCCTGGAGGTATTGAATTTAATTTGCATAATACTTCAATTTGGAATTTAACCTAGAGCTAGAACCTAGAACTACGACACCTAAGTGTAGTACACAAAATTATCCGCTACAACGTCCTACCTGTCAATGACTACTTCAGCTTCAATCGCAATAATACACAAGCAAACAGTAGATACAAACTCAAGGTAAACCGCTCCAAACTCGATTGCAGGAAATACGACTTTAGCAACAGAGTGGTCAATGCCTGGAATGCTCTACCTGACTCCGTTGTTACATCCCCAAACCTCCAAAATTTTAACCTTAGACTGTCTACTGTTGACCTGACCCCATTCCTAAGAGGTCTGTAAGCGGTGTCCATAAGCGCACCAGCGTGCCTATCATCCCTGCCCTACTGTCTCCATTTATTCCTACCCATTTACTGCGTTCATATTTATGTCTATGCTTATATCTGTTATCTTTTACATGTTCGACAAAATAATAAATAAATAAATAAATAAATAAATAAATAAATAAATAAATAAATAAATAAATAAATAAATAAATAAATAAATAAATAAATAAATAAATAATATCCAAAGAGCATTAAATTATAAATGCTTCCATAAGCAATACAAGTTTGTGGCCACTCTTGTCCAGAAATCTTTTATTTCTTTTCTCCCCAGGAATCACCAAGCAGATACTATGGGAAATTATAGAAGATGGAACTGGAAAAATTGGAAATACCCTGTTATTAGCTAATGGCTTCAACACTGGAGACTGAGAGGCTATTCGTTTTAGATTCCTCTGGGAAGACCAAGGAAAACTACTACAGCAACTTGGCCTTTTCTTCAAGTAGACCAAGGGTCCTCAAACTTTTAAACAGGGGGTCAATTCATGGTCCCTCAGACAGTTGGAGGGCCAGACCAGCTAGGTGGGCATGGCTAGGTGGTCATGTGACTGGGTGGGCATGGCCAATTTAGCAGTCCAAACAATATACACAAATTAAACTTTAATTTGTTATGCTCCTGGGGGTGGAAAGCAGGTAAGTGAAGGGATGTGGCTGTTTTGGGTTGTGTATGAGGGACTTCTGTTTGTGTGTGTGTGTGTGTGTGTGTGTGTGTGTGTGTGTGTGTGTATGGCCTCCAGAGAGAGAGGGAGAGGAGGGAGAGTGGAAGACACACACAGACACACACAGACACACACAGACACACACAGACACACTCTCTCTCTCACACACACACACGTGTGTGTGTGTGTGTGTGTGTGTGTGTGTGTGTGTGTTCCACTCTCCCTCCTCTCCCTCTCTCTCTGGAGGCCAGGAAAGCCAAAAATGGGATGTTGTTCAGAAGGTGGGTAGGTGGTATGATGTGGGCAGGGCAGCCTCGTGGTCCTGCGCAGGACGAATTAATGACTTCATAGTTTGAGGACACCCGAAGTAGACAAAAAGCAGCTTTAGAAAGCTAGTTTTATTTTTTCCGCCCCTGTTATCATCCAACAATAACCCAGAAGTAAAAAAAAAAAAAAAAAAGAGTAGTGCATGATAGCTTCATTGGGGGAACGTAGATCATCAACTGTTAAACACCAACAAGGAAAGATTACAATCAAAATGCCAGTTTATCACTTTATCTTGACTTTAAAAAACCAAAATCAAGTATAGTTAAAAGGCTGGACTGAGACATACTGAACTGGTCTGACCCCCTCCTCCGTCCGGTAATTACTGCCGAGACACGTTTAACTGGAATGTACTTTAATAGCAAGACACCAAAACCTTGGTGGCTGAAAGCCAAGCATAACAAACAGATAAGGACCTTGGCAGCAACTCAGACAAACTCAGGCAGCAATAAACACAGATAAGGCTTGGCAGCAATCCAGCCTGCCAACCTTACAGTAATGTCCTTTGACATTCAATCCTGCATTGACTTCTGCAAAGAGGGGCGTGTGCTCAAGTAGCTTTTTATAGTCTGGAGAGGAGCCTAATGACCACCAGCTGAGTACAATTACCTCCTGTAATTGCGTAATTGTTCCTGATGCCTAGTAGCTCTTTGATGCCATGCATCCAGGAACAACTCACTACTGGCCTCCGGCTCATTCTCCCTTGTCTCCTCCCCACTGTTCCAAAGCTCAGGCGCCACCTGTTGGCAAACCAGTCTCTCTGCACCCTGCTTGGAGTCAGAACCCTGTCCAAGGTCCTCCACATCCTCCAGAGTCGACTCATAGGGCCCCTCGCTATCGGAGTCTGGTGGCAGCTCCAACGGCACTTGCTGGGCCACAACACTGAACTATGGAGGCCACTGGCTGATTTTGGCCCAGCCTTTCAGGGGTGAAATGCTCTGAAGTCTGCTACCAGTTTGCTTCACTACTGGTTCGCTTCACACACATTTCTAATCATGCGGCACAGCTGATAGTCAGAGCTACCGGTTCATTCACCAGAACCGGTAGTATTTCTTTACTACCAGTTCGAGCAAACCAGTCAGAACTGGTAGCATTTCACCCCTGCAGCCTTTATCTCATGCCTCAGTCTATGTCATCATGTTATTGTGACCTTATCAGCTCCCATTCTTTCTTTTTTCTTTTCATCTGCCTTTTATTTCTTTCCCATTCAATAGCATCACATATAAATGGACAAAGACAAGCAAACATAAAGAGAGATTAGAGGCTCTTTCTCTCAACTTTTTAAATGCAAGTCATTTCAGGAGAAAATGGTTGCCTGAAATGGAGATTAGGAATATAAATAAATATGAGTAATTATAAATGTGGCTCTCAGTACCATAATCATTTTCTAGGAATATAACACAATTATAGGCTTGAAAAGTGCAACACTCAGGCTATACTGTTGTGAAAACTCTGCTTTGCTACACAAGCAATGCAATCGATTCCTTTTAGAGCAAGAACATCATGGTGGTGATATGACCACTGAAAATGTTTTTATTATTATTTTATATTACTTTACTGTTGGTGATGTAGAACACTTGGTCATCTTTGCTTGACACTGAATTGGATTATTAAGAGACTGAAAAGCTGCATGTTAAAGCAAAATACTGATAAATGTCCATATAGTAAATAAGAGCTGGGCTCACTAGTCATGCATTAGTTTTTACTAGCAATTTATAGTCTCTCTCTCTGTGTCTCTCTGTGTCTCTGTGTCTCTGTCTCTGTCTCTGTCTCTCTCTCTCTCTCTCTCTCTCTCTCTCATCATATCTCTCTCTCTATCTCTATAGCTAGATAGATGATGAGATAGATAGATAGATAGATAGATAGATAGATAGATAGATAGATAGATAGATACGCACACACCCACAGAGAGAGAGAGAGAGAGAGAGAGACTGAGAGACAGAGACACAGAGACAGAGAGACACAGAGACAGAGACAGACTGACAGAGACAGAGAGGGTAAGATGGACAGCCAAATAATTAAACAAACAAACAAACAAAGCAAAATGCCCACATTCACACTACAAGTGATAGTTTTTTTTTTTTTTTTATGAGGCCATCTTTGTCAGATGATCAGAACTGATATGGGTATTTCCAAATCAAGGATTTTGTTCTGATTAGGCTTCCCAGCAGCACGAAACCCAGTCCTTGTCCCAATAAATCCCTTTTATTTAATTTATAGCGAATTCCTCTCCAGCAAAGTCTTTCCTCTCCCACAATCTTTCAAGATAGTTCATAATTACCGACCTTTGTCAGGCTTGGAGAGTGGCCAGGTTGATATCTTTCAGACACCGCAATACTTGTCAAGATTGTGGGAATGAACTAATTGTCTCCTGCAAACACCCCTCTTTTTCTTGTTTTGTTCCCTATGGGCAGGGCCATTCACCATCCACCTGTGGCCTTACTCCCAAGTTGACCCTTATTCCTTAGCTGTTCCCTTTGTCTGGCAACTCTGCGCATGCGCACACTGGGAACAGGCTCCAGCTGTTCGCCTGCCTCGTTGATGTCTGACTCTGATGGCAGCTCATAATTGTTCGATGGCCCTGGCCTCATCTCTGCCTCCAATGCAGAGCCCTCATCAGAGCCTTCCCAAGACTCCAGGACTGGCCCATGTTCCTCCCCAACCTCCTCATTGCCAATAACTGCTGCCAGCTCCACTGATCACTGGTGAGCCACAACATATTTATTATTACTTTATCAAGTGTATTCATCCTATTTGTTAATATGCCAAGTACTCTGTGCTTTACTCATTTTTTGATTCAATGGGATATAAGTAAGATATAAGGGGAGGTTTCCCAATTGCTCTCAAACGTAAGAGAAGCATAAGTAAAAAATGTACTTTTATATTAACATAAAAGAAGGGAACTAACTTGAACAGAATAAAATCCTTTCTGCCAAAAAGATTCGAAGGTGAGATATTTGGGGACTGTATTCAAAGATAAAGTCTCTTGTGACCAACGTGTGATTTGGGTTATAAAAATCCCGTGGAATATAATTGGATTATCAAGCAGGTAATTCGGACTCGGCTTTGCACATTTTTCAAAACAGACATTTGGCAACATAAAGAATCTCTCTACATCACAGAAATGTTTATGAGATTTTGAAAACTTAATCCAAATGGTTAGCCACCTTAACCGTGTCGCAGCCTCCATTTGTGAATTATGGCTTTCCGCCCCCTCCTTCTTGAAATAGGAGTTGTTTTTTTTCTGTTTCACACTCATGTGAATCTGATTTTTCTAATTTGTTTCTGCTACTACTGAGATGGCATGAGCTATTCATCAGGGAGGGGAGGACTCTGTGCAGATGCTTTAAAGCAATGCATCAACCAAGCAATGGCATGTTGATAATATAGTACATGATTTCTCATGTCTACCAAGTGCTATGGTGCTAAAGAGATGCCACTTTTAATTATTTATTACCCTCATTTGTCTTCAGGCTCCGTGTCACCTGAAGCTCACAAGGATGACCTCCTTGGACACAAGACAACACAGATTATATTCGATAAAAGAATGAATTAGAACTGAATAACTGCAACTACTGAAAGAATACTCGAAGGCATAAAGGACCATGTTCTTAACAGGAAGAGGCCACAAGACCAGATTATCTCCAAGTCTGCCTTCCCCAAGGACATCTGCCCATTCTACCATAACAAATGTGAGCATGTTCTTGTTTCCTTCCCCTCCATTTAATGGGAGCTATGTAGCATGCTTTTTCTATTGCAGTCTCTGCTCTATGGAATATCTTGCCCTCTGACATTTAGAGAACTCCAACCTTTTAGCGGTGGCTAAGATGCTGAGCTTGTTGATTGGAAAGGTCGGCAGCTCGGCGGTCCGAATCCCTAGTGCCGTGTAACTGAGTGAGCTCCCGTTACTTGTCCCAGCTTCTGCCAACCTAGCAGTTCGAAAGCACATAAAAATGTGAATAGAAAAGTAGAAACCACTTTTGGTGGGGAGGTAACAGCATTCCATGTGCCTTCGGCATTTAATCATGCTGGCCACATGACCATGGAGACGTCTTCAGACAGCACTGGGTCTTTGGCTTTGAAATGGAGATGAGCACTGCCCCCTAGAGTTGGGAATGACTAGCCCGTATGTGCAAAAGGAACCTTTACCTTTAACCTTTTAGCATGCTGTTGTCATAAGGCTTTAAAGGCTTGGGTTTAATTGTCTAGTTTAATGAAAAGAAGGATTAGGAGCAGAGGTGGGTTCCTACCAGTTCGCATCTATTCGGTAGAACCGGTTCATCAAATCTACCAAACCGGTTAGAAGAGGTTCCACCAGTGGACCCGGAAAGCAGGCCACACCTACAGAAGAGGTTCCAAAAATTTTTGAAACCCACCACTGGTGGGTGTGTAATGTCCCGCAGTTATATACGCATTAATAATGATCTAGTAACATTTCCTTATACATTTTAGGGAGCTTTCCTTACATAATTGGTGTTTTCTTTCATACTTTTGGATTTCTAATTTCTGTTTCTGTTAGTTGGCAATTGCTAAAACCAATTCCATGTGAAAAAGTATTCAAAGCCTTCTTGATTTTAATTGTCAATTTATTTATTCCTGCACATTGTAATATTTATTCATTTACATATCTCTGTTTTTCCACTGTTGTGCAAACACAATTCCAGCAGCTGCTAACATGTGTAAAATTAAATATATATTATACTCCCTTTCAAATAGCCAACAAAATATTTCTGGTTTTAATTCCATATCTTGCTTTACGATTGCTTCTAACCACTAACTTCTGAATAGCTACTTGGACCGACCTAAGTACTAATTCATAATTTCATATCTGGTCACATGGGTGGCAAGCCACTCCCATCCGGTCACATGGGTTGCAAGCCACTCCCACAAAGGAGGTCACACCCACAGAGTAGATTCCAACAATTTTTGAAACCCACCACTGATTAGGAGCGACATGATGACACTATTCCAGTATCTAAGGAACTGCCACAAAGTAGAGGTCAACCTATTCCCCAAAGTACCTGAAGGCAGAACAAAAAACAATGGATGGAAACTAATCAAGAAAAGAACCAACCTAGAACTAAGGAAAAACATCCTTGATGGTTAGAACAATTAACCAAGGTGGCGCAGTGGTTAAATGCAGCACTGCAGGCTACTGCTAGATCAGCAGATCAGCGGTTCAAATCTCACCGGCTCAGGGTTGACTCAGCCTTCCATCCTTCCGAGGTGGGTAAAATGAGGACCCGGATTGTTGTTGGGGGCAATATGCTGACTCTCTGTAAACCGCTTAGAGAGGCCTGAAAGGCCTATGAAGCGGTATATAAGTCTACTGCTATTGCTATTGCTATTAACCAAATTAACCAGTGGAACGAGTTGCCACCAGAAGCTGTGAGTGCTCCAACTCTGGAGGTTTTTAGGTTTTAAGAGTTGCTTGAGCAGGAAAGTTGGACTAGAAGACCATCAAAATCCCTTCCAACTTGGTTCTTCTGTTTACCCCTAAGTGTTGGGAAAAGTTTAGATGATGGCACATTAACTTGAATTGGTGCTAGGGTTTTCTTGTTTTTATGTTTTAACTGGTTGTGCTTTATTCTTTTTTAAAATTATTTTGTATGTCTTTAAATATTTGATTGGGGATGCCTAGAATTGATTGAAAAATGGGTTGCCATATAAATGTTTTAAAGAAAGAAAGAATGATGGCATAGGTGAATGGTCCTATCTTGTGGTAGACAGGATAAATTGAAATTGAAATTTAATGAATTTCTACGCCGCCCAATCGCAAAGGACTCCGGGCGGCTTACAGCATACAACTTTTAAAAAGATAAAAATTTAAAAATAGGAAAGAGAAACAGATTAAAAAAAGAAACACATCATACACTCAATCTAGGCGGGGCTGGACCTCATTCATGGGTCAACAGCCCCAGGCCTGCCGAAATAGCCAGGTTTTAGTAGCTTTTCAGAAGGCCGAGAGAGTGGGAAGGGTCCGGATCTCTGGGGGTAGGTTGTTCCATAGGGTTGGAGCAGCTACAGAGAAGGCCCTTCCCCGAGGAGTCGCCAGCCGGCATTGTCCGGTCGACGGCACCTGGAGAAGGCCCATCCTGTGAGTCCTTATCGGCCGTAGGGAGGTATGTGGCAGAAGACAGTCTCGCAGATATCCGGGTCCTATAGGATATAGGAAATGAAGGATTATTCATTAGAATTAGGCAATATTTTCAGATATGACAACCACATTAGCTCCCAATTGTGGTTATGAATGTAAAAACCCATATGCATGCATACTTCAATACTATTTGTGTATGTGTTCTGACTTAGGCTTCCCCAGCATCACGAAACTGAGTCCTCGTCCCCATAAACCCCTTTTATTTAATTTACAGTGAATTCCTCTCCAGCAAAGTCCCGGACCACGGTCTTTCAGCATAGTTCACAGTTACCAATCTTTATCAGGCTTGGAGAGTGGCCAGGTTGATATCTTTCAGATACTTGGCAAGAACACAGGAATAAACTAATTTTCTCCTGCAAACTCCACTCCCCTTTTGCTCATCTTTTATTTTCTCTGGGAGGGGCCATTCATCGTCCACCTGTGGCCTTATTCCCAAGTCGACCCTTGTTCCTTAGCTGTTCCCTTCGTCTGGCAATTCGTCTGCATGCACACACTGGGAACAGGCTCCAGCTGTTTGCCTGACTCACTGATGTCTGACTCCGAAGGGAGCTCATAACTGTCAGACAGCCCTGGCCCCATCTCTGCCTCTAACACAGAGCACTCATCAGAGCCTTCCCCAGATTCCAGGACTGGCCCATGTTCAGAGGTGGGTTCCTACCAGTTCGCACCTATTCGGTAGAACTGGTTCGTCAAATCTACCGAACCGTTTAGAAGAGGTTCCAACAGTGAACCCAGAAAGCAGGCCACACCTACAGAAGAGGTTCCAAAAATTTTTAAAACCCACCACTGGTCCTTGGATATGATTATTCTACACTATCATGCTCATATTTATAAAACTCAGTGCCTCTGTGAAAGGTAAGGAGGACGACTGCATTTGTGGTGCAATCAGAACATTGCGTGTGTTGAAGTTGTTTTAACGCAAACCAAAGATGCCTTTTAAAAAACAAGTTTACATCCTATTCTTATGCATGCCAGTGCTGTGTGTGAGGTAATTTAAGGTGGTTCTGACAAGTGTCATCGGCATCTTCATATCCGGTCACATGGTTGGCAAGCCACTCCCATCTGGTCACATGGGCAGCAAGCCACTCCCACAAAGGAGGCCACACCCACAGAGTAGGTTCAAACATTTTTTGAAATCCACCACTGGCCATGTTCCTCCTCAACTTCATCACTGTCCAAATCTGCTGCCAGCTCCGCTGGTTGCTGGTGGGCCACAATAGTATGTAAACATGCACTACATCAAACACTTTCCTTCAAACACAAATACAAAGACAATTAGGGCATTGAGAACTCAGAGATTTTGAGCAGTGATGTTTTTTCACACGTACCCATTCTCCAGTTCATGATTACGGGTTGTTCATGGTCCGTTCTCCAATGACCTTTCTACTATTATTTGCTGTCCTGCTGCTGTTATCAGATGGAAATGGAACTCTTCGGTCCATGCTCAGTAGTAGCCTTCTAATCAGATGATTAGCAATCTATCAAAAAGTGCAGAGCAATTATGCTGGAGAGCTTCTCTACAGTTATATGAATCAGCTACTAGGAAACTTCAAAATGAGCCTAATGCAATCAGTGAGTCACCTTATTATAAGGCAGACCTAAATCCTGATAATGCAGCCTTTCATACTTTCCTCATATTGCTTACAAGGCCCTTGATTATCCTGAAAGATCATTTTTAAACAGTTCTGTTTAGAACTATTCAGTTTAATTATTTTAAGGGCCTTATTTATATTTTGTCCTCTAAGTATTATCATAAATAAAGCCAGTCTGGTGTAGTGATTAAAGCACGAGATCAGAGATTGGGAAATCATGAGTTTTACTCCTGTTTAGGAATGAAGCCAGCCAGATTTGATTTTGATTTTACTTTATTTGTATGCCGCCCTTTTCCCTGAGGGGACTCAGGGCGGCTCACAATTCAAGGGAGGGGAAAAACAGACAAGTTACAAACATGAAAACCATACACCGTTAAAAAACACAACAGTCAAACCATTCAAGTGGGGTTGCAAGTCTTTAGCCCCAGGCCTGTTGGAACAGCCAGCTTTTAAGGGCTATGCGGAAGGCCTGGAGGGTGGTGAGGGTACGAATCTCCACGGGGAGTTCGTTCCAGAGGGTCGGAGCAGCCACCGAGAAGGCCCTCCTCTGGGTAGTTGCCAGTCGACATTGGCCAGCTGATGGAATTCGGAGGAGGCCTAGTCTATGGGATCTTATTGGTCTAGTGGAGGTAATTGGCAGTAGGCGGTCTCTCAAGTACCCAGATCCAATACCATGAAGGGCTTTGTAGGTGACAACTAGCACCTTGAAGCGCACCCGGAGATCAACAGGCAGCCAGTGCAGCTCGCGGAGGATAGGTGTTACGTGGGTGAATCGAGGCGCACCCACGATCGCTCGCGTGGCTGCATTCTGGACAAGCTGAAGTCGCCGAATGCTCTTCAAGGGCAGCCCCATGTAGAGTACGTTGCAGTACTCCAGCCTAGAGGTCACAAGGGCACGAGTTCAGGTAGGGACGCAACTGGTGCACCAGGCGAACCTGGGCAAATGCCCCCCTGGTCACAGCTGACAAATGTTGTTCAAAAGTCAGCTGTGGGTCCAGATGACATTGGGCTAGACTCTCCCTCTGCCTCTTTCCCCTCTCCCCACTCTTCCTCCCCTAGGAAAGAAGCAATGGCAAAGTACTGCCAAAAGTTTGCCAAGGAAACTGAAAAGTCTTGTCCAGGAGATACCAGGAGGCAACATTGATACAAAAATGCCAGAGTTTGTTGCAGTAATCAAATCCAGAAAGCGCACACAGGTAACTGATTCAGCAGGATTGATTAACTTCTCTTTATATATAATATAACACATGAAGTAAATATACAATACCAAAAGCAGGTTTTCCAACATGGTAGTAAATACAAGCAAACACAGGCAGAGGAGAGAACAGTTTCAGTTTCAATTCAGAGCAGCAGACAGACTAGTTTTGAACTCAGCACAGACTCAGAGCTGCAGAGTTTAGCCACGCCCAGGCTCCAAACTAGCTCCCATTGTTATTAAGCCCTATTCCAGTTCATGAATATTCACTGACAAAAAGCAGATACAAAAAAAAAGATTGATTCTCCTTTATTTTACCCTCAGAAAAAAAGTTCTATGAAATAAAGTGAGCTAGAAAAAGGAGAACGACCCTGTGAACTCTGTAACTAAGAAGTGATTGACACCTGGATCCCTCTAATCTTTGGTCAAAATGTATGCCACTGTGCCCCATTGCACTGCCTTTCAGTGTTTGGTGTCACTAAATAGATAAAGTGAGTTTATATAACGGATATGTCCAGTTTTGCTCCCTCCAGATCAGAAATGTATAACCAGAGGCTAACATGTGGCTTTTAAAAGCTTTAGAACTCTGTCAAAAGGTTTTACAAAATTTTAATTTGTCAGGTGTGAACAAAGATGTAATTCAAATTAGCTACTTTATTGTTCGATGTCTATATCACGGGAATCTTTCCCAGATGGGAAGCTTTCATCTGGGAAAAATCAGATAAGGCTCAAATGGACCGGGAGCGGTAGTGGGTTAAACCTAGCCCTTTATGTGTAGAAAATCTAGGCTAATTCTCTGCTTCAGCCCTCCTCCCAATCCAAGGGATGATTTTCTCCAACAAACTTAAAGACACAATTATTGAATAGTGGAATTTAAGCCTATTGATTGCATTGATTTAATATTACATCAAATTTAAAATTAAATTTGAGTTGGCTTTTTTCTTACTTCATCTTTTTTGAATGCATCTTCTAGTATACTGTCTGCAAACCAAGTACTCTCTCAGCCCAGAATAAATTGTCTAATCTAGATTAGAACAACCTAATCAGAATCCCCAAAGACCTTTTAAGTGGCATTGAGATAAAAATAAGTAAACTTCAGGTCACCCTTTAGATATTAAGCAGGTGCAATTCCTGGAAATTTTATGTGTCTAAATATTGATTGTGCTATTAACTTATGGCTTTTTGTCCTTCAGAAGTTAAGTGCTTCCAATGCTACACATTTCAAAGTGTTCACTTCTGGCAAATCCTATTTGGTATTTCTGAAAATTAAGGCTGCGCATTTAGATTCTGAAGCAGTACATGCTTTTCTTCTCGTTATATAATAAACAGTCACAGGGCACAGAAGTGTTGCTTTGGAGATTTGTGTTTGAATAGTGATCTACTCTACCACCTTTTGATAAGGGGACAAATTGTGATCTTTAATAAAGTGACAAACGATGATCTATTTGCATTTGTATTGAATTTATTTCCCTTTCAGTCTTCATAAATCTGAACAATGCCTTCTAAAGTCTTGTCTCTCAGCGGGTGTGATTGACGCTTATTTAGCGCAGGCTTCTAAAACAAGCACAACACACCCCTGGGCTCCCCACACAGTCAAAATAAGAAAAAGAAGAAGAAAGGCTATGAGTAGAATAAACAAAGCTTTTGATCAGTTTGTGGGGATTACGTTTAACAGGCTGATGAAGGACAAACTAAACAGAAAGGCATGGCATATACAAAAGTGGCTCCCTCAGAACACAGCAGAGATAAGCTACCACAAGCACATTTTGGTAGCAATAGCAATAGCAATAGCAATAGTAGTTATACTTATATACTGCTTCATAGGGCTTTCAGCCCTCTCTAAGCGGTTTACAGAGTCAGCATATTGCCCCCAACAACAATCCGGGTCCTCATTTTACCCACCTCGGAAAGATGGAAGGCTGAATCAACCCTGAGACAGTGAGATTTGAACAGCCGAACAGCAGAACTACAGTCAGCTGAAGTAGCCTGCAGTGCTGCATTTAACCACTGCACCACCTTGGCTCTTATGGTACAAGTGGTCTCTGAGGGAAATGTGGTATAGGAAGTTAAAACCCACAGCTCTCCTAGAAAAATGAAATATCCTGGGAAATACTGAAAAGGCAGAATATTATATTTCCCTGGATAAGAAATGGGAAAACATGTTTTTAGGCAGGAAACAGACTCACTCTTAATAGCCCCCACCTTGGTCAATGGGCCATTCAAAGGCCTGAGTCTGTCTATTCTACATAAAAAAGATTTCCCCCTTCAACTCCAGGGTGATGGGATTAAGGCATGATAGTATTAGCCCTTTACCCCTGTTCTGTAGGCTGTGGTTTGAGTCCCAGTTTGGTTGAATGCTCAACCAAACTGGGACTCAAACCACAGCCTACAGAATTGCCCCTGCATGGCCCCATGAGAGTCAGACGACTAATCAGAATGCAAGATCAAGATCAAAGCCAGAGAGGGCATAAAACCAGGGAGTTTCAGCATCTCTCCCTCTCTTTTCTTCTTCACCCATCATCTGGAAGCATGTGATCCCCCTCTTCTGTACAGGAGCTCAAGCCATGTGATCCTGCCCACCATTAAACCATCTTTCCATGCAGCCTCCATGTTTCCAGTGTCTTTTCCCCCACTTGGAACTGAACTCAGAAGGACATTTCTTCCAACAGTGGAAACCCTCTTCAAGGAGAAAAAACAATGAGAATCAAAGTGATCCCATTAGTTTGGGTACAAACAACAAGAATTGATTGTAGGAAGAACGATTTCAGCAATAGAATAGTAAATGTGTGACACACTCTACCCAATCCTGTTGTTAGTTCCTCTAACCCCCAGCCCTTTTACCTTATGCTGTCTACCATGGACCTTACGCATTTCCTAAGAGGTCCCTAAGGAGGCGTGCATAAGCGCACCAGCGTGCCTACCATCCCTGTCCTACTGTCCCATTTATATGTACTATTTTTATGTGTTTATGGCTATGTTTTGCCTATTTATATCTGCCATTTTTCATGTGCTTTTCCTACTTGTTCCCTTGTACTTGTTGATAAATTAAAATAAATAAAATAAATAAATAATAAAATAAATTCTAATTAGTGCTAAATTACGTATATACTGTCAGGCCTGCAGCGGCTCCTTTAAGAATCTTTGGCCTGCCACACCCTTATTAAGGGGGGGATTTAGCAAAGGGTAGAATGTGTTGTTTTCAAAATAAGAAATTCCTTCCTAGAAGCTCAAGGCCATCTTTTGTCTCCCAAACCTTTCTTTACACCTGGACGGAAGCAGTTAGGCGTAGACGCCACCGTGGAAGAAGAAGATTGGACCATGTGATGGACTGTGGGTGTGGGGGCAAGATTATAAACTTTTAACTGGGTTGGATTCTGATGTAACTTCCAGAGTCGGAATCCCATAGCACTATGCCAACATGTCTGCTTTATTAAATTGGAACTTTAAGCATAGTTTTGGCTTCGACTCTGATTTAATTTTACATGGTATTTGGAACGCTTACATATACTCTATTTGGTCAAACTTTGGTCAAAGCAACCTAGAACTAGAGGATGTCCCATAGGTGTTTTTTTCAAGAGGCAACTGGACTTTCTGTTTTTTCTTCGAAGACAATTCACTTTTCATCCGAAAAAGCTTCTTCAGCTCTGAACTAAGGAATAATTCCTAACAGTGAGAACAATTAACAAGTGGAATGGCTTGCCTCCAGAAGGTGTTTCATCACTGAAGGTTTTTAAGAAGAGACTGGACAGCCACTTGACTGAAATGGTATAGGGTCTCCTGCTTGAGCTGGGGGTTGGACTAGAAGATCTCCAAGGTTCCTTTCAACTATTCTGTTCTGTTCTGATGGGATCTAAGCAAACTCAGGTCATAATCTAGGAACCGAAAGAACAAATATAAAATGAGTGAGTGAGTAAGTGAGTGGGAAGGAGGGAGGGAGGGAGGGAGGGAGGGAGGGAGGAAGGAAGGAAGGAAGGAAGGAAGGAAGGAAGGAAGGAAGATGACTTTGTAAAAAATTACAATTGAATTGTAAAAGGTGATGGGAAGGTAGCAATCATGGCCTTCACATTTTTATGTTGAAAAGAAAGCTAATAGGTATATTAATGACAAAAACACATAAAAGAAGGCGTGGAAATAAGCAGCCAAACTCTAGATAATCATTATATCCTAAGAAAGACATTCTCTCTTACATTTCAAAGAGTCCGAAACTAATAAAATAAGTAAGGAACTTTTTGATTGATAACTTGTAATCCCCAAACAAAAATCTTCTGCAGACATTAGAGTGATGTAATTTTGACACCAATTAAATTTTCAAATAGATAAGCAATAAAAATTAAAATAAAATAAACCAGAAAATATTATGAAAAGTTAAAATGATAGTCGCTTACAGGCACTTATGAAATATTCAACTATTTCATTGCTATTGTCAACTTGTTGCCATGACTATTATCTGGTTGGCACTGGAGGGAGGATTCCATGCATACCTTCGGTCTCATATTTCTACAATCTAGTTGGCGAATATGATTTATGACGCAGGACAGAAGGGGGGAGTTAGAAGGGTAAAGTTCAAACACAATTAAGCGGAAGCCAGCTTAGGCTCCACAGAAGTAATGTTGATCCTAATAAATGAATGGGTTTTGTTTGAACTCTGTCTCGAGGTTTGTAAATTAATTAGGTCATCTCTTGGGAACTTCACAGCTATTGGAATAGTGATGAATGTCCTATTTGAAAGAAATTATACTTTCCTAGTACAAAATATTGCTGTTTGAGGGCTTGAAAGGTATTTCTGTGTGGTTAAAAAGAATCTGTCCAAGGTATCAAAAGCGTGATAAATCTACACCCTCAAAGGAATTTGCAATGTACATATTTCTTCCCACTTTTAGCATCACAATATCCCCCAGCAAGAAAATTCATGTTGATGAATGATGATTGGATCAAAGTTGACAATAAACTTTGTCATTGATTAAAAATATGGATCCAGATTTCACCCCCTTAAAAAAAAGAGATAATTTTATTGAAGCTTAAAATTGCAAAAATAATTTTTAAAAACTACAGTAATACAAACAGAAAAAAATACAAAATAGAAAAAAAGTAGAAAATGCAAAGAGAAATAGAAATAAGGGGGAGGGGAAAAGGTGTGTGTTTGTGTGTTTGTGTGTGTGTGTGTGTGTGTGTGTGTGTGTGTGTGTGAAAGGCAAAAAAGGAAGCAGTATGCTCCCTCACATAATTCGGCATACCAGGTGCTTTGACAAAAATACTTAAGCTGATAGGGGAGGAAAGCTTGTGGCTTAGAGGTTAATATAACTGCATAACATGTAAAATAACCCAAGTTCAAATCCCAGTAAGTTTATGACTAGCTGATGAGAGCTAAGTAGCTTGAAATAGATCTATACTAGTCTCCCTTCATTGATTTATCAACGAAACATGTAACATAGATAGATGATAGATAGATAGATAGATAGATAGATAGATAGATAGATAGATAGATAGATAGATAGATAGATAGATAGATAGTATTACATTACTGAAAATGTTTGTCCTTGTCTTGATAGATGGAGAAGTCATTTGCTAATATTTCAACCAAAATCTCTTCATTCCATATCTCATTTTTATCTATTGGCAAATAATAAAGCCTCATCTTTCAATCTTAATCAACAAGCATTCATTAAGAGGTACAAGATCTATCTATCTATCTATCTATCTATCTATCTATCTATCTATCTATCTATCATCTATCTATCTATCTATCTATCTATCTATCTATCTATCTATCTATCTATCTATCATCTTTCTATCTATCTTCTTATATCTTATACAAGTAAATCAATTTCGTTTTTCTTTCCTTTACTTTATACAGTACTTTGCCATTTCCTTGAAAACTACAAAGGACAAAAAATATTATTCCCATAAGATTTCCTAAAGATATCTTTAAAAGTTCATCATTCAAACTTAAAGAAAAATCCATTTTAGGAGCTACTAAAAACAACATATTAAAAATATTAATCTTTAATCCCTTCAAATGATCCCCATAAATTATTTTCTTATCATCTTCTCTTTATCTCCTCTCAATTTTAATACCATAGCTTATTTTTTCTATAAATACAACAAAACCTTCCTTCTCCTCATTCTTATCTACATACAAATATTTAAAATCGCATCATTCAGTCCTAGTTAAGGAAAAAACCATTAAAGGTTAGTAGAAAAAAAATAATTACATACAATTTAACACTATTCAAAGAAGTCAACTTTGTACATGTTCATATTATTTTTAAAGGTCTTGATATTTATTTCTTTTACATAATGTGCCGAAAGCTGATTCATTCACTTTTTCTGTTTTCCTTTTCTCAGAAATTCCTTTGTAAGGGTAATACATCTCTTGTATAAATCCAAAGTAAGAAAATTGTCCTAACCACTTTTCTGAATTAAAATCCATATATCCAAGTTATTCTTCTGATTTATTGTTTGTGCAATGTGCATCCCTTTCAACTACCGTAACTTAAGCTGGTTTCAAGTAGAGTATAACAGTGTTTATTTATTTAGTTCATCAAACATGTAAAAAAAATAGCAGGTATGAGTATAAACATAAACATGAACACAGTAAATGGATAGGAATAAATGGAGACATTAGGACAGGGACGGCAGGCACGCTGGTGCGCTTATGCACGTCCCTTACAGATCTCTTAGGAATGGGGTCAGGTCAACAGTAGACAGTCTTAGGTTAAAATTATGGGGGTTTGGGGATGTGTTCTGACCCCCCCTTCTTCGCTCGTTAACAGACAACAGGTAGACAGACTTAAAAGGAAATAACTTTATCAGTCCTCGGCTCAGACTGGCTGCGAGCCCAAAATGAACATAAATAAAGTCTCAGGCAAGAAGATAACAGAATACAAAAAACAAAGATCTCTTACGGCCAAACCAGGTGTACAGAAAGAAAGCAAATCACTTCTCCAAGTGTCTCTCACAAACAAACCACGACCGATGAACAATGAACCATGAACGAACGACGAACGTTGACTTCTGCAACCAGGGCGTGGCACCATCAGTCCTTTTATCTCCAGAAGACAACGCTAACGAGCCCCAGCTGCATTGTTATTCCTGCATCCTGACTCAACTCACAGCAAACTTCTGCTGAGTCACAACCGGGATGTAACAATAGAGACAGGTGGTGCATTCCAGGCATTGACCACTCTGTTGCTGAAGTCGTATTTCCTGCAATCGAGTCAATATCAAGGTGCTTTTTCAGGAGGCAATTGGACTTTCTTGCTTTTTTTCTTTTGAAGACATTTCACTTCTCATCCAAGAAGCCTTTTCAACTCTGACAAGATAGTGGGGAATTGAAGCTTGTCAGAGCTGAAGAAGCATCTTAGATGAGAAGCAAAATGTTGTTTTCCAAAAAAAACCAAGAAAGTCCAGTTGCCTCTTGAAAAAGCACCTTTGGGACAACCATCCCAAAGGATGACTGAGAATCTCTACAGACTATCCACAATTATCTTAAGATGACATGGGGCTTGACAAGAGATAACTAACCCCATTGTGGAAGAAATGTCTGGAATTCAGCCTATCCAAATTGAAGCAAATGCTAATGAGGAGAATGCAGAACAACAATCACCTGGGAGGGTTTAAAATGCCATATTTTTTGTCAACCCTGAAGCGAACTTGACTGAGGCCATCTTTGAGGCTTCAGGGTTGTCACAAAGAAGAAGAAGGGGCAGGGAGTGGGGGATAGATAGCTGGGGGTTTGTAGTCAAAACAAAAAGTTTTCCTGTGGGAACCAAGGACATTCCAACAGGTGGCTGGGGAAAGGAGGAGTGGAGTAACCAAACAACCGGCCAACACCTCTATTGGACAATGTGATTGATGACTTGGGGAAAGGGGAAACTTTCAATTTTTAATCTGGTAAAAACTGCAGGGATTTTCAGACTTGGTTTTCACCATTTGTGCCAATATGATGTAACCAATAATTTGATCCTTGAGGAATCTACCTGCCTCAGAGTTTCACTTTCCATGGGTGCATTACTTGGAACGCTGACACTTTGACTTTATCTAAGTCTTAAAACAAGGTAGTAGATGATGGATTCAGAAGCTTTCAGAAAGACACAAATGCTAGCTAATTTTCTCTACTTTTCAGAATGAGATGGAATCTATATCATCAGTCAATTGTTATCTTCATTTCAGCTGCATACTTATTTCTAAACTCTTGAGGTTACTGCAGCTTCTCAAAATTGTTTGAGTTTAGTGTTGACCAGGGGTGGGTTTCAACCAATTCGCGGCAGTCCCTGCAAACCGGTTGGTCACCGAACCCGGAAGTAAGTAACTTCCGGGAACGGCGAAGGCCCCCCCCTCGCGCCCGCGCGTGCCCACGCACCCGCACCCACTCCTTACCCGGTTTTGATGAATTCTGTGCTTCCACGCATGCGCAGGACGCATACAGCGCCTGCGCGATCCTCCAGGAGCAGCTGGAGCATTGCACAGATGCTAGTACGCATGTGTGCGCCGCGCGTGTGCATGTGCGCACCACACGCATGCGCGAGGATGGTGCACATGTGCACGAGGACGTCGCACACGTGCGCGAGGACGCCACACACATGCGCGAGGACGCCGCCGGCCTCGTTCCAACCGAACCGGTTGGAACGGGGCGAGAAACCCACCCCTGGTGTTGACTATTGGGATGGTCTAATCCATTGATCACATTAGTGTTAAAGATTCATCCTCTGTAAGCCTTGGAAGGTTCCCTAAGGATCCAGCTTGAGGCAGATACCATTGAACCTTAACCCACATTGGCCCAAGGATACCTTTTTGCAAACGATATCGTGTTAATTAGCTTAATCTTTGGTTCATGAAGTATCCATGCATTAGTCCTTGAGCTCTAGCTTCTGAAAACTAATTCTTCCTTGGAAGCCAGGAAACATGAATTGGATCAAAGGCCTCTTTACTGGGGACAGACCAGAAGTGGTATTCAGCCAGTTCTGACAGGTTCTGGAGAACCGGTAGTGGAGATTTTGAGTAGTTTGGAGAACCGGCAACTACCACCACTGGTTGGCCCTGCCCCCAATATATTTGCTGCCTCCTGAGTCCCAGCTGATCAGTTGGGTCTTTTTTGTTACCTGCACAGGAAAACAGAGCTGGAAAGCAGGTTGGTGGGATGGGGAGGGAATGGGGATTTTGCAGTATCCTTCCCCTGGAGTGGGATGGAAATGGAGATTTTGCAGTATCCTTCCCCTGCCATGCCCACCAAGCCATGGCCACCAAGCCATGGCCACAAAGCCACACCATGCCCACCAAATCACGCACACAGAACCGGTAGTAAAAATGTTTGAATCCCACCACTGGGGCAGACATCAAGCATCTCTCTCCAATTTTTTTCTGTCTGGAAAAACTGTTCAATTATTTAAAGCACAAATAAGATGACTTAGTTGAGATCAAGTGTCCAGACTAACCATTGAAACAATGAGTCTTCAATATCATTCAAGGCAACATGTTTCCCCTGGTCTTCGCAGTGATACCATTTACCTTACTCTAAGTGGCTTATGCAGCAAACTCTCATCTGTAAATTTTATGAACAATCGACAAAAAAAACAATTATAGGATCAGGGATAACTAAGGATCTTCCATTGAATTCCATTATTATGGGGACCTCAGTATCAGTCTTCAGGCTAGATCCAATTTGGCATAGATAAACATTCAATACAATGCCACACACATTCCATTCATCTCAGGCGCTGACATTTGAGACATGTAATTACCAAGCATGTCTTGCCAGATGCTATATTTCTTGGGGAGGAGGGGGAAATAACAGAAGATAATCCCATTTTTCCTCACCATTGGCAAAACAACACACTGAGACAACTTGAGACAAATAGAGGTATGAGAACAAGAAAATGGCAGCTTCTATTGCTCTTCACGTACAGAGGCTAAGATGGCTGCTTTGGAAAGCCTGTTTAATATTAAGACTGACAACATTCGGGACTGAGGTGGAAACAAACAAACACCTTAGCTATGATTACAGCTAAGATTTCCCATTGGGTCATACAATGCTCTATTGCAGGGCTGTCAAACTTGTGGCCCGTGGGCCAGATGTGTCACACACTGGCCATGCTCAGTTTAGCAAAGGGGGAAAAAGTCACAATATGTTACATGGCACTGCTGGGATGACACCTCTGCTCTATTGGAATTAGCAAAAGATGGATTTAGAACCCTAGAAATGCTTGCATCTTCCTTCATGTTCTGGTATTTATAAGGTCTGAGTTCCAAGTAAGACCCCCAACGAAAGAAGACTCCAAGGCTTGTGGTTCCTCAAAGTTCCATTTTATGAGAGATGTCATATTGGCACATCTGGGAAAACCTGAATCTGAAAGCTTCCAGGATTTCCCCATCAAAATGAAAGCTCAAGTCCCTGCCCAGCACCCACATGTCCATCACATGGCCCAATCAGGCACTGTCACAACTGGAGATGCCTCCCAGTCACACCACTCCAGGTGCAGGGCAACATGTCCTTGACTCTCTGAGGTAGGAATGTTAGTATGACTATATATCTCTCACACTCCATATAATGCCCCCTCTCATTTTCCCACAACATTGGATGTGGCAAGCCTGAAGGCCCAATGCAAAAGATGGCTTCTAGGTCTGACACATACAGTATTTTCTGGACTATAATATGGACCAGAGTATAAGAAGCATCATGATTTTGAAGAGGTACATTTTTTTAAAAAGGTTTTGCAGTCTGCAGGCCTCCCAAATCCTCTGCAGGCCTCTTTTTTTTGGGGGGGGGGGGCAGGCTGCATGCAGAGCTTTGGAAAGCTTGTAGAGTGCTCCTGAGGCTGTGGGTAGGGGCGAGCAAAAAATGGACCATTTTTGCAAAAAATAAGCTTTAGGAGGCTTTTAGAATGCTCCTGGGGGCTGGGAGGGGCAAAAACAAGCAAAAAATGATCCGTTTTTCGCAAAAAAAGAGAGAGAGGGGGTATGCAGAGGCTTTAGGAGGCTTATACAGTAGAGTGCTCCTGGGGGCTGGAGGGGACAAAAACAGTCCTTTTTTGCTATTTTTTGCCCTCCTCAGCCCTCAGGAGCATTTTGCAAACCCATAGCACCTCCATTTTGAGAGACCGCCTGCTGCCAATTACCTCCCATAGACCCGTTAGATCGCACAGAGTCGGCCTCCTCCGGGTTCCGTTTACCAGCCAATGCCATCTGGCTACCACCCGGGGGAGGGCCTTCTCTGTAGCAGCTCCGGCCCTTTGGAATGAACTCCCCGCGGAGATTCGGACCCTCACCTCTCTCCAGGCCTTCCGGAAAGCTGTCAAAACCTGGCTGTGCCGGCAGGCCTGGGGTTGATGAGTTCCCCTCCCCTCTCGACTTGTATGGTTGTGTGATTCTTGTGTATTTTAATTACGTGTATTGTGTTTGTATCCCCTTTTCCCCTTTTGAGTTGTTCGCTGCCCTGAGTCCCTCCCAGAGAAGGGCGGCATACAAATAAACTAAATCTTAAATCTTAAATTTTTGCAAAGAGTTTTGGTAGGCCAAAAATGCTGTATTCAGTGTATAAGACGTACCCAAATTTTCACCCTCTCTTTTTGAGGGAAAAGGTGTGCCTTATACTCTGAAAAATATGGTAAGTGACAAGAATCAGAAGTCTAGTTCCTGATCTGGCACCAGCTGTAACATCTTTCAAACAAATAACCTGCTTTATGTGTCTCATTTAACTGCTTTCCTAACTATCGTAATTTTTTTTTTAATAAGATTTTATTGGTAAAAAGAAAATACAACATCCATAACTTGTAAAAAACAATACAACTACATTTCGAGATATTCCCATACTATCAAATCATTATAAACATCAAAGGTTAGGTATCTTATTCCTTCCCTCCCTCTTCTCTTCCCTCATTTCTTCTTTTCCATACCCTTTTCTTCCCTCCCCCCTTACTTCCTTCTCCCCTGCCTTCCCTCCTTTCTTTTCTCCTTTCCTCCTTTCCTTCCCCCTCCTTTCCCTCCCTCGATCCCCCCCTCCTTCTCACATACCTTCCCTCCTTCCCTTCCTCTTTCCCTCCCCCTTCCTTTTCTCTTAATCTCCCTCCTTTCCTCCCTCCTTCCTTCCTTTCAACTCTCCTTCTCTCTTTCTTTCCCTCCCTCTTTCCCTCTTTACTACCCTCTCCTCTTCCCTCCCTCCTTCCTCCCCCAGTTTCTTCTCTTTCTTCTCTATCGTACTATCATAATTATTATCTTCATAGATTCCTAGGTAAACAACAAATATATCAAGTCATGGCAACGCCCATTGCTCAGACTACTTAGATGCACGAACTCTAGTTGATCTTTTGTGCAAGTTCTTTTGTTTCAAACCTGCACCCACAGAAACACACACAATACTAAACTAGGGAGTCATAAGGGATAATTTATTCTTATTATTTTGTAATACCCAAGAAGGACACAGTTTTCTGCTCCATCTAATGTCTCTGGGGGTTTAACTTTTATTTATACTTTTTCAAGTTCATGCTCCAATACAGTTTGCCTCAATATATCTCTATATATCTTAAATATATCTATACCTTTAAGCATTGTCAGAGATCCCAAGTATCCACTCTACAGTCTGTTTCTGTTGCTCCCCTCCGGGGGAGCTTTCAAAGTATTTCTAGCAGGACTATCAGATTCTGTAACAGCTTTGTTCCCTCTGCCATCCATCTGGTAAACTCACAAGATTCGTTTTTCTCACCACAAACAGATATACATCCGAAATGGACTGTTTCTCCCTATATGTCTGTGTCATATACGTGGGTGTCTGTCTAATATTTATTTGTTTGTTTGTTTGTTTATTATTTATTTAGTCATGTTCATGGTGTGTGTATTGGAGGGAGTGACCCTTTCAGAGTTGTATGCAACAAAATTTCATTTTAACATATGTCGACTAGTGTGCATTCAAAGTGACAATAAAGTTATTCAATGTTTACATCTATATCTATATCTATATCTATATCTATATCTATATCTATATCTATATCTATATCTATATCTATATCTATATCATCTATATCTATATCATCTATATCATCTATATCTATATCTATATCTATATCTATATCTATATCTATATCTATATCTATATCTATATCTATATCTATATCTATATCTATATCTATATCTATATCTATATCTATATCTATATCTATATCTATATCTATATCTATATCTATATCATCTATATCTATATCATCTATATCATCTATATCTATATCTATATCTATATCTATATCTATATCTATATCTATATCTATATCTATATCTATATCTATATCTATATCTATATCTATATCTATATCTATATCTATATCTATATCTATATCTATATCTATATCTATATCTATATCTATATCTATATCTATATCTATATCTATCTATATCTATATCTGTCTGTCTATTTATCTATCTATCTATCATCTATCTATATCTATCTATCTACCTACCTACCTACCTACCTACCTACCTACCTACCTACCTACCTACCTATCATCTATCTATCTATCTATCTATCTATCTATCTATCTATCTATCTATCTACCTACCTACCTACCTATCATCTATCTATCTATCTATCTATCTATCTATCTATCTATCTATCTATCTATCATCTATCTATCTATCTATCTATCTATCTATCTATCTATCTATCTATCTACCTACCTACCTACCTACCTACCTACCTACCTACCTACCTATCATCTATCTATCTATCTATCTATCTATCTATCTATCTATCTATCTACCTACCTACCTATCATCTATCTATCTATCTATCTATCTATCTATCTATCTATCTATCATCTATCTATCTATCTATCTATCTATCTATCTACCTACCTACCTACCTACCTACCTACCTACCTACCTATCATCTATCTATCTATCTATCTATCTATCTATCTATCTATCTATCTATCTATCTATCTATCTATCTATCTCTATATCTATCTATCTATCTATCTATCTATCTATCTATCTATCTATCTATCTATCTATCTATCTATCTATCTATCTATCTATCTATCTTACATATATATAGGTATGCTGGTCTTGTTGTATTCGGGTGTTTTCCCGTGTAAGATTGAGATTGTCTTGGCAACGTTTCAGCGAAGTCTCACTCGCCATCTTCAGGCTGGTGTTTTCGGCTTAAAGTGTGGTTGGAGCTGTCATCGATTTATAGAAAGACGGCAGCTCTGACCACACTTTAAGCCGAAAACACCAGCCTGAAGATGGCGAGTGAGACTTTGCTGAAACGTTGCCAAGACAATCTCAATCTTACACGGGAAAACACCCAAATGCAACAAGACCAGCATACCGTATATACTCGAGTATAGGCCGACCCGAATATAAGCCAAGGCACCTAATTTTACCACAAAAAACTGGAAAAGTTATTGACTCGAGTATAAGCCTAGGGTGGGAAATGCAGCAGCTACCGATAAATTTCAAAAATAAAAATAGATACCAATAATGCCATTGCCCATTGAATAACATATACAGCCTGCCTGTGCCCATTAAATATACAGTAGCCATTGTAAAAATTTGCTCTGCATAACAAATTATTATCACACAATACCGGTGTATTCAATGAAATACTTCACTCACCTCATGATGCTGATGTCCCGCTGTGATGATGATGTCCTGCCTCCTATGACACACGGCACAGTGATTCCTATCATTGGATCACTGTACCAGAGGAGGTGGGACATCGCTATGTGGCTGCTTGCCATAACAAGGAGGAGGTGGGACATCGTTGCAGAGCGGCAGGAGGGGGAGGAAGGGGAATCGTAAGATAGCCCTGCATTACATTAGAACGTGAGGAGGGGGGATGGTGCGGTGCACGCTGCGCGGCAAACTGACATAGAGGGAGGGGAAACTCAGGGGCGCTGGGCCATTCACGAGCGTCACCCAGCGGCATGGCCCCGCCCCCTTTTCTCCTCCATTTCAGGCAAATTTTTCACTGACTCGAGTATAAGCCAAGGCGGCTTTTTTCAGCTCAAAAAGTGGGCTGAAAAACTAGGCTTATACTTGAGTATATACAGTATATAAATTTTACAAACTACAAAAACAGTACAGTACAGTACAATACAGTATAGTACAGTACAATACAATACAATGCAATACAAAACAATACAAATACAAATACAATACAATACAATACAATATAATACATTTATTTATTTATTTATTTATTTATTTATTTATTTATTTATTTATTTATTTATTTATTTATTTATTTATTTATTTATTTATTAGACTTATGTACCGCTTCATAGGGCTTTTAGCCCTCTCTAAGCGGTTTACACATTTTTTAGCAAATTGAGTCAGCAACTTGCCCCCACAGTTCGGGTCCTCATTTCACCCACCTCGGCTCCTACAATACAATACAATACAATTACAATACAATACAATACAATACAAATACTAGTCTTATGGAACAAGTTCAAGAAATATGGCTTTTCCATTATTTATCTCTTTGCCTGGTGTTGTACAGTCAGTATTGCAGCTGAGATGGCTGGAACTCTGAGTAAATGCATTTCTTTGTTTTCACAGGAAATTCATATGATCATTAAAAAAAAAAAAAGGAGATGCAGGATTTACTGAAAAATCATTGTCCCATGGAGTCCTGCCATCTTGATTCACTGCTTTAATGACAGCTGACATTAGAATATTGAACTCTCAAAATCATTGGGAGCATGATGGATGTGGAATTAAGGAGAAACTTCCTAGCAGTGAAGACAATTAACCAACCGCCTCCAGAAGTTGTAGGGGCTTCATCACTGGAGGCTTTTAAGAAAAGACTGCACAGACACTTATCTGAAAAGGTAGACAGTGATGGCGAACCTTTTTGGCACCGAGTGGATGTGCACACTGGAGCATCGGAAACCCAAAGACCAACTGGCCAGTCCATGTGTGCCAGTCACCTGATCTTCCAGTTTCTGGCACTCCTCCACGTGTGAAGACCAGCTGGTGTGGCGGAACCACTGAGAGCAACGGGTGGTGGCTGGCATTCCCAGAGAGATGGCTCTGTGTGCCACTTTTGGGACGCATGCCATAGGTTCCCCATCATGGGTATGGGGTTTCCTGCTTGAGCAGGGATTGGACTAGAGAGCCGAGGTGGCACAGTGGTTAGGGTGCAGTACTGCAGGCCACTTCAGCTGATTGTTATCTGCAGTTCAGCGGTTTTAATCTCACCGGCTCAAGGTTGACTCAGCCTTCCATCCTTCCGAGGTGGGTGAAATGAGGACCCAGACTGTGGGGGCGATATGCTGACTCTGTAAACCGCTTAGAGAGGGCTGAAAGCCCTATGAAGCGGTATATAAGTCTAACTGCTATTGCTATTGCTAACTTCAAGGTCCCTTCCAGCTGTTTTCTGATGGATTGAGTGATTGGTTGATTGATTTGTTGAATCTTTGATACCCATTCTCTATTAGTTTGCTGTCTCCTGCTACACAAGATAATTTCTATGGCTGCAATTCATAATCCACTCTGATTAGGATAGGCAGTCAAATACAGGACTGAAAGATTATACAGCAGTTTAACTATACTTTTATGCTTTCCATTTCTTCAGAGAACATTGTGTTAGTAAAGGGACAAATGAGGTCTTTTACTTTTTACCGACAGCTGGCCATTTATTTCAGGAAATTTTCCCCTATCCCTAGAGTTAAATAGCTTTAGTTAAATGATTGGCTTTGCAGAATAACGAAGACCCTGAACGCAAGTATATTCCAGGTAAGATGCTAATGCTGATATAAAATTAAGTTTCCCAGGTGGTTTTTCCTCTCCCCTGGAATTATAGGACAAAAAAAGCATCTATCAAACTTTATACACACCAGTCATTCACTGTATGTTCTTTTTTTATGATTATTATGTTCTATAGGAATTGTGTCCCCCCCACCCCCAATCCTTAAATTCCTATTACCATCACTCCAAAGCTGTTGATGCTTTGGTTTTACATCTTCCTGTTTGGTTAATGGCAATGACTGGGGACCATTTGCAGCCCTTTATATTGCACTGCATTGTTAATTGATTCTATTCAGATGGCTAACAGCTCCGTCACAGTAAAGCGATACCATTCCTAAAATCTGATTTGGGACTAAGCAGGATGGATTGCAGATGTGACAAACTCTGAAATGGTTCTTGGCATTTGATAATGAGAGCGCGGCACCTGATCTACTGTAGTTGTGTGGAGCTGATGTTTATTTTTTAAAAAAAATAAATAAAAGCATGACTGTTTTGAGAAAAAATTGCCAAAATTGATTTCTGCCCAAAGTAAGTCTACTAAATATCCAGAAGTCATTCTGATAGAGACAACTTCAACAGATAAAAGCACTTGTGAAATTTGACTGATCCTTGAAGCTAACTAGGGTCATACCTGATTATTACTTTGATGGGAAATCTATCTATCTATCTAAAAGCCAACTAACTAACTAACTAACTAACTAACTACCTACCTACACACACACACACACACACACACACACACACACACACACGTATGTATGTGTGTATGTATGTATGTATGTATGTATGTATATATGTATTTAGTGTCACAACCCCTGGTATGCCCAAATATGGGAGGAAGCCTACTGCTTCCTATCTCTGTCTATCGGCTCATCACAAGAGACCATCTAGACAGAAACCCAATATTTTTACTGTTGCCTTTGTTACATTTGTGTTGTATTTGTGCTGATAAATAAATAAAGGGAGACTAGTATAGATCTATTTCAAGCTATTTAGCTCTCATTAGCTAGCCATACCCTTACTGGGATTCGAAAATATATATATATATATATATATATATATATATATATATATATATATATATATATATATATATATATATATATATATATATATATATATATATATATATATATATATATATATATATATATATATATATATATATGCGAAGTACCACTCACTCATCACGAAATCTCCCGAACCATATATATAAGCGAAGTACCACTCACTCATCACGAAATCTCCCGAACCATAAAGCCTACAAACTTGAAATTTGGCACATATGTTCCTCTTGGCTTCTAGGTGCTTGCTAAGAAAGGATTTTCCAAAATGTCCATCAGATCATTAGTATTTCTTATACAGTAATTAACACACTCTGATGCTAACGAGTTAGACATTCTACTCCCTCTCCCCACCTGAAAAGCACTCTGTTCCAACTGCCAGTTGCCTCACATTCCGTTACCTCAGTTCAGTCTTTCAGTCAACAGTTGCAATTTTTTCATATATATTCATATAATATAACACTCTTATATAGTTGCTATGAGTGTTTCAAAGCATCCTGGTACCCTATTAGTGACAAACTATCACAACAGAAATGCGGAAACAACAACTGGAAATGATATATTTAGATGCCTACATCAACTAGGTTCTCTCTCTCTCTCTCTCTCTCTCTCTCACACACACACACACACACACACACACTTTCTTTCTCTCTCTCTGTATCTATCTATCTATCTATCTATCTATCTATCTATCTATCTATCTATCTATCATCTATCTAAATGATCTTAAAGGTAATTGCTTACCCCAAAGGGGAACTATATAAGTACATATATAGATATCTTACATCTACTATTTCCATATTTCCCACAATCTCAAGATTGTCCAATCCAGAAATTACCCAAACTAGCTAAGTGTTTTTTATGACAGCTGACTGGAGAAGGCAAAGATATATCAGATCTGGTTTTCAAAATCAGAGTCTTGTAGGAGAATATCCCATGTTTTCCAGGGGTTATAGGACTGAAGCTTCATATTATAATCCAATTGGTGTTTTCAGCATCCTTGAACAAATACATGTACACAGTGTTACACGTGCATTCATACATATCAATAAAAACTTTGTATTATTTTTAGGCTATGCTAATGTAATCCTACACAATTTAATATGAGATGTTGTTGTTATGCTGAGAGGGAAGATTTAAGTTTTTCCCTTCAATGAAAATGTCTTCTCTTCTTGATTCTTACGTCCACCTCCTACATAGATGTTCTCACTACTGCATCACTTACCTGACAATTTTATCTTACTATACATGCTTTTTCTCCATGTAACTATTTCTATCTTAGATAAAGCTATCTATCTCAGAAATTTTCATTATTGCTATTTAAGGCAGAAGAGCAATATTAATAAAAAAACAAAGTTTTCCAGTCTTCATGCATCACAATCTTCTTTTAACTTTCACATTCATATAACATAACCGGTAACCCCACTCAAAGTTTTTATCAAGTTACTTCAAATATATGTTGGAAATGCAGTTGTAAAGAAGCATTTTTTTTATCATCTTTGGCGGGCTTGTGATAAAGCAAAGAAATATTCATTCAATATTCATATTTTAATGCAAAAGATTCTTAAAATGAATACAAAACTGAAACCAGAGACTCTTTTGGGGAACTTTCAAGGAACCTGAAAAAAAATATTTGGAACTTTATAATTGTGTATGCTGACTGCAGCTAAAATTCTTTCTGTACAAAAATTGAAAGATATATTAATCCCTACAAAGGATGGGGGGGGAAAAACTGATTAAACTTGCAGAGGTGGCCAAATCAACTGCTTTAATTAAAGCAAGGAATACATCTAGTTTTATTTCTACTTGAAAACAATTTCTAGACTTTGTGCTCAAGATTGGAAATGAAAGTTTGACTTTGGGATTTCCTGATTAGATACGTCTGTTGTTATAGAAATGGCTATGTACTAAGTATGCAAAAGTAAGGATTCTGTACCTTACTATTTTTATTCCAATGAGCTGAAAAAAGTTGGAAGCCAACACTTTATTTTATTTTTCTTTATTTATTTCATCAAGTATATATTAGATAACATATATAAGTATAAACATGATTTTGAATATATGAAATGGATACAAATAAAAGGGAACATTAGGACAGGGACAGTAGACATGTTGGTGCACTTCAGTGTCGAGTTGCAGGCGGTACGCCCCAGTTCGCAGGTACAGGTGCCTGCTGGATTGGTGTTTTGGAGGGCCCGTCTTAGTTCCTTACCTGTATTCAGTGGTGGGTTTCAAAAATTGTTGGAACCTACTCTGTGGGTGTGGCCTCCTTTTTGGGAGTGGCTTGCCACCCATGTGACCAGATCGGAGTGGCTTGCTGCCCATGTGACCGGATGGGAATGGCTTGCCGCCCGTGTGACCGGATATGAAATTATGAATTAGTACTTAGGTCGGTCCAAGTAGCTATTCAGAAGTTAGTGGTTAGAAGCAATCGTAAAGCAAGATATGGAATTAAAACCAGGAATGTTTTGTTGGCTATTTGAAAGGGAGTATAATATATATTTAATTTTACGCATGTTAGCAGCTGCTGGAACTGCGTTTGCACAACAGTGGAAAAAGAGAGATATGTAAATGAATAAATATTACAAGGTGCAGGAATAAATAAATTGACAATTAAAATCAAGAAGGCTTTGAATACTTTTTCACATGGGATTGGTTTTAGCAACTGCCAACTAACGGAAACAGAAATTAGAAATCCAGAAGTATGAAAGAAAACACCAATTATGTAAGAAAAGGTCCCTAAAATATATAAGGAAATATTACTAGATCATTATTAATGCATAGATAACTGTGGAACATTACACACCCACCAGTGGTGGGTTTCAAAAAATTTTGGAATCTCTTCTGTAGGGGTGGCCTGCTTTCCGGGTCCACTGGTGGAACCTCTTCTAACTGGTTTGGTAGATTTGACGAACTGGTTCTACCGAATAGATGTGAACTGGTAGGAACCCACATCTGCCTGTATTTGAAGAAAATGGGCTATCTGCGGAAGCGCTCTCAGTGTATGGCGCCTGCACGATGCTCCGCCAAACAGCTGGAACATCGCAGGTGGTGAGTGCATATGCGTGGGTAGCGTGTGTGCCCATGATGCACACCCAGTTCCCGTTGCAACCTACCGGTTGCAATGGGAGCCAAAACCCACCACTGGTGCACTTATGTACGCCCCTTACACACCTCTTAGGAATGGGGTGAGGCCAACAGTAGACAATTTAAGGTTAAAGTTATGGGGGTTTGGGGATGAAACCCCAGAGTCAGGTAACTCATTCCAGGCACTGAACACACTGTTGCTGAAGTCGTATTTTCTGCAGTCGAGTTTGGAGTGGTTTACCTTAAGTTTGTATCTATTGTGTGCTCCTGTCTTGTTGTGGTTGAAGCTGAAGTAGTCATTGACAGGTTGTAGCAGATAATTTTATGTACTATGTGTCAGCGTTCCAAATACCATGTAGAATCAAATCAGAATCGAAGGCAAAACTATGCTTAAAGTTCCAATTTAATAAAGCAGGCATGTTGGCACATAGCTATGGGGTCCCAACTCTGGAAGTTACATCAGAATCCCACCCAGTTAAAAGTTCATGATCTTGTCCCCACACCCACAGTCCATCACATGGTCCAATCTTCTCCTTCCATGCTGGCGTCCATGCCCAGCTTCTTCTGGTCAGGTGTGAAAGTGTGGAGACAAAGGATGACCTTGGCTTCTAGCAAAGAATGAAAAACAACACATTCCAAAATCCTACTCCTTCTAATCCCCCCTCCCATTGACTACACTTAAAGAAACAGCATAATGAACTAAGAGAAAGTGTGGCAGGCCAAAATTCTGAAAGGAATATAAATGCAGGCCTGACACTATGCTTAGGTCAGATCAAAAGCAGTGTAGTTCTAAGTTGTCTAAGCCCAAAATTTCAAGTCTGGTGGCATAAGGTATTCCAAGAGCCGAGGTGGCTCAGTGGTTAGGGTGCAGTACTGCAGGCCACTTCAGCTGACTGTTATCTGCAGTTCAGCGGTTCTAATCTCACCGGCTAAGGTTGACTCAGCCTTCCATCCTTCCGAGGTAGGTGAAATGAGGACCCAGACTGTGGGGGCGATATGCTGACTCTGTAAACCGCTTAGAGAGGGCTGAAAGCCCTATGAAGTGGTATATAAGTCTAACTGCTATTGCTAACTGCTATTTGCGAGCAGAGGAGTGGATGACACTTTTTTCTTCTTTTCTTTCCCTCTTTTCCCCCTTTTTCCTTTCCTTGCTCTATTTTCATTGTATTTTATATTATAAATTTAATGAAAAATACAGTATAACAAAAATAAAACCTGGACTACAGGTAGTTCTTGACTTGTGACTGAAATGGAGCCTTCTGTTCTATGTCATAATTGTTGTAAGTCAAGTCATCCACGTGACTAGAAAATTAATCCCTCCGAAATTTTGGGTGATTTTGGAATGATTGTTCTATAAAGGTGGAAAGCTGCTTATTTCAGCTTCAACCCTGGGACAAGATTGTAAAGTGTGTAGACAAGGAAGTCCTAATTTATATGTATGGAAATGCCTTATTCCCAACACATGATTAAAAGCCTCCATCTTCACGAGCCCACTTCAGGAAGTGGAATTGGATCTGATTTAGTTTGCTAATGTTCTGTTTCATAGAATGTCATGAGAAGTGACAGCCAATTGACTGAGAGCCAGAAATTTTGAGAGAGCTTATTATTTTGATAACTTTCCAATAATGCAAAATGGATATTAGGCATGGCTTGTGTGATCAGCATTTCCAGTAAGAACTGTCAGTGGTAGAATGCTATAATTTCCCCTTTTTTATTGGAATGGCATGTGATGGCTGGATTAATCCTTTTTGCTAAGGTCTTAAAATAATAGAACAAGTCATGTGAACAAACATCATTCTAGGCCAGTGTTTCTCAACCTTGGTGACTTGAAGTCCTGTGGACTTCAACTCTTAGAATTCCCCAGCCAGCTATTAAAAGCCTCCATCTTCATGAGCTATGCTGGCTGGGGGATTCTGGGAGTTGAAGTCCACAGGACTTCAAGTCACCAAGGTTGAGAAACACTGTTCTAGGTGAAGCAACATGAAAATTGTGAAAACCTGGTTCTCTGCCTCTTAAATATACTAATTGCTTTCCAGAATAGAATAGAATAGAATAGAATAGAATAGAATAGAATAGAATAGAATAGAATAGAATAGAATAGAATAGAATAGAATAGAATAGAATAGAATAGAATTCTTTATTAGCCAAATGTGATTGGACACACAAGGAATTTGTCTTTGGTGCATATGCTCTCAGTGTACATAAAGAAAAATAAAATAGAATACATTCATCAAGAATCATAAGATACAACACTTAGTGATAGTCATAGGTTACTAATGAGCAATCAAATCATACTAGGAAACAAATAAAACAATATAAATTGTAAAGATACAAACAACATGGTTATAGTCATAAATGGGAAGAGATAGGTACTAGGAAGGTTCAGAGGAATAATAGTAATATGGTCTCAGTGGTGGTGGGATTTAAATAATTTAACAACCGGTTTCCTGCCCTAATGATTTCTTCCAACAACCAGTTCACCAAACTGCTCAGAAACTTAACAACTGGTTCTCCCGAAGTGGTGCGAACTGACTGAATCCCACCGCTGAGTCTTAGTAAATAATTTGACAGTGTTGTAGGAATTAGTTGTTTAGCAGAGTGACGGCATTCGGAGAAAAAACTGTCCTTGTGTCTAGTTGTTCTGGTGTGCAGTGTCCTATAGCATCATTTTGAGTTGAAACAATTTATGTCCAGGATGTAAGGGTTCTATAGATATTTCCACACCCCACTTTTTGATTCATGCAGATTACAGGTCCTCAATAGAAGGCAGGTTGGTAGCAATTGTTTTTTCTACAGTTCTAATTATCCATTTAAGTCTGTGTCTGTCTTGTTTTGCAGACACAAACCAGACAGTTATAGAGATGCAGATGACAGACTCAATAATTCCTCTGTAGAACTGAATCAGCAGCTCCTTGGGCAGTTTGAGCTTTCTGAATTGGTGCAGAAAGAACATTCTTTGTTGTGCTTTTTTTTTGACAATGTTTTTAGGTGTCCATTTTAAGTCTTGTGATCTCTAGGCTGGAATACTGCAATGGGCTCTACATGGGGTTGCCCTTAAAGTGCATCCGGTGACTGCAGTTAGTCCAGAATGCAGCCGCGCGAGTGATAGTGGGCGCACCGTGGTTCGCCCACGTTACACCCATCCTCCGCAAGCTGCACTGGCTACCTGTCGATCTCCGGGTGCGCTTCAGGGTATTGATGACCACCTTTAAAGCACTCCATGGTAGTGGATCTGGCTATTTGAGAGACCGCCTTCTGCCGATCACCTCCCTCCGACCGATTAGATCGCACAGACTGGGCCTCCTCCGCACTCCATCTGCCAGTCAATGTCGACTGGCGACTACACGGAGGAGAGCCTTTTCTGTTGCAGCTCCGACCCTGTGGAACGATCTCCCCGTCGAGATCCGTACCCTCACCACCATCCAGACCTTCCGCGCAGCCCTCAAGATCTGGCTCTCCCATCAGGTCTGGGGATAGGTTCCTAATTTACCCGCCCGAGTGTTGACTGTTGAATGCAAGTTGTGTTTTTATTATTTTCTTTCTTTTGTTCACATATTGTTTGTCTTTGATATTGCACCCCCTTCCCTTTGATTGTAAGCCGCCCTGAGTCCCCTCAGGGAAAAGGGCGGCCTATAAATCTTAATAAAATGACCAAAAAAAATGACCAAAAGTCTTGAGATATGATAGAAGCTAGAAACTTGATGGTCTCTATACTGTGTTGTCTAGTATTGTAAGTGGTGGTAGTATAGGAGGGTTTCTCTTAAAATCTACCACCGTTTCTACAGTTTTGATTGTATTTAGTTCAAGATTGTTCTGGTTGCACCACAAGCCAGTTGTTCAACCTGCCGTCTGTATGCAGATTCATTGTTGTCTCGAATGAGACCAATCACTGTTGTTTCACCTACAAACTTCAATACTTTAACAGAGGGATCTTTTGAGATGCAGTCATTGGTGTATAGAGAGAAGAGAAGTGGCGAGAGCACACGGCCTTGAGGGGCTCCTGTATTATTAACGAAGGTGAATATATATGTCCTAAGATAATGTTGCAGGATCCAATCTGGCTCAGTCTCCAGGACCAGAGGTTTTGTCTTTTAAGCTTACGGACTCACCTTTCTGGAGTCCACCTTCTGGGGACTTCTTCTTTCTAGCAGACTGTGTGCTGCTCTCTGTGTAGTATTTATAGAGCCTGTTGTAATTGTTTTGTGCTAATTGTTTCGCATTCATTCCAATCTCTCAAGTAAGAAGACCTTTTTATTTCAACGGTGCTTCTGGAAAATATGCTCAGTTGGGGACAGCTTCATGTGATTATTATGGACAACATTTATACATAGTAGATATTCTCTGTTTGATACTGTCCAGATTAATTTAACTCTCGTAATTCCCTGCCACCAGGGGAATGGAAACCTGGGTAAAAGAACGAGATATACTCTCATGCATCATTCTTCTAAGTCAGTGGTTCCCAAACTTGGCAACTTTAAGACTTGTGGACTTCAACTCCCAGAATTCTGGGAGTTGAAGTCCACAAGTCTTAAAGTTGCCAAGTTTGGGAACCACTGTTCTAAGTCATAAAATCATAAAGTACTATAACCACAGACAGACCAAGCTACAAAATTTCATATACGCAGATAAGGATTAGAGGGGGGGGGGCATAGCCTTCTATGAACATATGGTTAACATGGAAGATTTTCATGTCTTTTATCATTTCAGAGGTATTCTTCTTGGGCTCGTTTTGAAAATGTGTCTCAAGAGCCAATGTGACATTAATAGGAGAAGGAAGGGACAAGACAGAAATTTCAACAGCAATAACAAATTAATATATATAAAAGAGAATCATTCACTTGATAGATCTAAATCAGCATAAACTTACACTGGGACTGGAGCTATCTATGACAGAACTCAAGACCATGTATGCTATGCGTTATGGAAGTCTCTGAGCTTATAATCTTATTGTTCCCCATAACCAAATAATGTTTTAAGGGATTAAAAAAATCTGTACAACTTTGGGGAAGAGCCAGATATGCAACCCTACTATACATTTCTGGTTCCTTTCATTTTGTTATTACTTGAAGGGAGCTTGAGATTTTGGTTTCAAATTTTTGGCCTTTGGGTTGGAATCTCTAAGGTTAACCATCTGCCTAGATTTTCAGCTACAACAAACTAATTTAAGAAAAGTTACTGGACTAGAATGTTTCATAATTACAAGAGGAGTAATTTGCACAAAGTCACATAGAAGTCAGCTTGTGCTATAAATAGAGGGATTTCAGTTTAGATGCTGCTTATCTCTACTGCCTGTAGAGGGAAACCAAACCCTATGGACAATTTGTCTGGAAAATACTTTGCTAATGTGCTTTAAAATATTTAGACAGGTTAAGCCCACACTAGGCATTACTATACAATGATAGATCTCAAGGGCTTTACGAGATTAAAGGTTTGTTTCATGTAGAATAGCTGGAATACAAATGCAAAACAATGAAAACACATCCAGCTCTCAGTAGGAATAGAGAGACTTTTAAAAGATTTCCATCTGCAGAGGGTTCCTAATTATTATTACAATGGATTTCAAGAAATATCGCTTTCAAGTAAAGTGAAGGGTGGGGGGGTACTTTATTTGGGAGAAGCAAAAGACTTTTTGTTCATAAAAATAAGTTAAAGAGTCAAGGCTAGTATTTTAAGAAAATAATGTCAATTAACCTGCACCTGATCACTTGGCTGGAAAGTTACTTGAGGCACAACAGGGGTGACTTTAGCAAAGTTAACAGTTATTACAATGCATTTTTTTTGTCTGCTGGCAAGAGATGGAGAGGCAACATTTCTGTTAGTGAATGGAAAGATTTATAGGTAATCACATGCTACAAGTTCACATTGGCTAATCTTTCAGCTAGGGTTTATGAGCTTTACCACAAGTGATGTTGGAAGATGTTGGAAGAAAAATCCATCTGGTGAAGTTCCAATCCATGAGAAAGGCACTAGAAACAAAATGGAGGCTGGAGGATGATTGAAAAGAAGGTCCATTTATTGGTAAAAGAGAACCACCAAGGTTTGTGGTTCTGGTACAGCTGACAAAATGGGGTTGAGGTGGGGGGAGTTCAGGGGTGAAATCCAGCAGATTCTGACAGGTTGTGGAGAACTGGTAGCAGAAATTTTGAGTAGTTTGGAGAACTGGCAAATGCCACCTCTGGCTGGCCCCAGAGTGCTGTGGCAATGGAGATTTTCCAGTATCCTTCTCCTGGAATGGGGCAGGAATGGAGATTTTGCAGTATCTTTCCCCTGCCATGCCCACCAAGCCATGCCCACCAAGCCATGCCCACCAAGCCACACCATGCCCATCAAGCCATGCCCACAGAATTGGTAGTGAAGAAATTTGAATTTCACCACTGGGGTGGTGGTGGTTGTTATACCTTCTTTTGGCTTTGCATTTTAGCTTCCTGTTTCTGTGCAAGAACATGTCCTTTAATATTCTTTTTTTAAATGAGTTTTATTATTTTTCAATTACAAAAATAAACATTCCATCTTTCCTTATGCAGGGTGTCATCTGGGTACAAACATCTCTGTGCAACATCATTCCTCATTTACCACATCTTTCACATTCATATTAACATTATTTTCCTAAGCTTAGTATTATAATATATTAAACATTTGAACATTATAACACTCTCCATTTTTCTTCTTAATATCTTCTAGTAATTATATCATATTAACATTAAACATCACTATTTCATCATACACATACTAACAGTTTCCATCTTATTTATATCTCTATCTAAATATACTGTCTACTTATTTTTTAGCCTTCTTCATTTCCAAATTCCTTTTTTATTCTCCAACCATTGGTAAAATACTTCCCAAATCATATAATATTCAATTTGCTCTTTCTCCTTTATTGCTAATGTTAATCTGTTAATTTATGCACATTCTAATATTTTCCTTATCACCTTCTCATCAATAGGAAACTCTACACTTTTCCAATGTTGTGCAAATACAATTCTAGCTGCAGTTAATACATGAATGATTAAATATACATTCTCTTTATTATAAATTTCAGGTATAATTCCTAGCAGAAATTACTTGTCTTCCTTTTTCAATAAGCTCTTTATCTCTTAATGCTGACATGACTTAATGTTGTGGGCTATTAAGGAAAGTGGTGATTGCTTTCTACCTCTTAAAAACATGTTTCTCCATTTCTCCCTTTGGGAAAATATAATATTCTGCTTTTTAAAAAAATATTTCCCAAAATATTTCATTCTTCTAGGAGAGGGGTAGGTGCTGACTTTCTACAAAGACAATTTTATTTTTGCTTAAAAAACCAACGTAAGCATTACTGTATCCCTCTGGGACAGACAGTTTTTGCTGTAAGGAAATAACAAATTCATGAAACATAGCAGGAGAAATCTTATCTTATATACTTTGACTATTACTATTACTATTGCTATTTACTATTACTTTTCTCCTTCTTGTCTTTCCTATTACCTACTCCTATTGGTGTCTTGTGACTATCACTTTGTTGGTTGTATCTTATGATTTATGTCGTATCTTATGATTTGTGATTTATGATTTGTCGTTTCATTGCTTATACCAGTGTTTCTCAACCTTGGCAACTTGAAGATGTCTGGACTTCAACTCCAGCATTCGCTGGCTGGGGAATTCTGGGAGTTGAAGTCCAGACATCTTCAAGTTGCCAAGGTTGAGAAACACTGGCTTATACTGGCTTATACTGGCTTATACTGGCTTATACTGGCTTATACTGTACACTGAGAGCCTATGCACCAGAGTCAAATTCCTTGTCTGTCCAATCACATTTGGGCAATAAAGAATATTCTATATTCTATTCTATTTAAAAATCCCTGATGTAGAGAAGACAGCATGAATATTATTTGGAAACTTACATGTGCTGCCTAAAAGGATAATATTAATTCAACATTCCCCCCCCCCATTTTTAACCATTTCTTTCTAAAAAGGTACTGCTAGAGCAGGCAAAACAGACTTTAAAAGTTTTAATCCTTCTCCAAAATTTGCACAACTTTAACTGAAAACTTCCAGTTTTCTTACCTTATGTAAGCAAATTGATAAATAGTGGATTTATGATCAGCGAATGTGTTAGCGCCATAGTAGTGTTCTACAGTCCCCTGCTAATAGGTTTTTATCTCAGGATATGTTATTTATTTTTCACATTAAGAAAAAAAAATCATGGATCAAAAGATACCATCATCATCTTCATTTATAATCCTTTTTGGGTGGAATCTGGGCAACTGAATGGAGCTAGCATAATGTTTACTGGCCGGATGCCCTTCCTGACATAAATATGTAGTTTTGTTCAGCCAATATATTCTCATTGTGCCCAGAGAGAGAAATATCTGCCTCTACCTAGGATCGAACTCACAGCCTCCTGACTATGAGACGTGAGCGCCACCTCTAGGCCACCGCACCACTCAGATAAGCCTATGCCAGTAGAGTTTTTTTTTAAAAAGTCTTAATTCGATTTTTCAGTAACCATCTGAACCAATCTTTTCTAAACATATTTCATATCTTCTGATGTTTAAATATTGTTATTGTAACTGGACATATTTGGAATATTAAAACTATAACTGTAGCAGAATGGCTACAAGGAATTTCATAGATGGAAAACAGAGCATTCAGTTACAAAAATGCTTCCATCATTTCAGTCCACCTCCTACTCTGATTAACTTTTTCTAGGCAAGTGAAAATAAATTTATTCAGCTGAAACTGTCCATCATTTTACGTTTCCAAGGAAACTTGTGGGGCTGATTTATAGCTCAGAGGTATTCTCACATCTAAAATACTGCCGAAAACTGGTGCATAACTTTTCCACATATTTCCACAATATATGTATATTGAACTTTTTTTTTTTTTTTTTGCACTACTAATTTTCTGACAATCTCATGATGGGATTTTGGTACCGATTGGAAAAGTTACCGAACTTCATGGGTAGAGTTATAGATGACAAAGACAGAGAAAAAAATACTTTTTCTAAATACAAAAATCACAATTCTGATTGTATGGCTGCTGAAACTGAAAGAAATCCACTAAATTTAAGGGGATTAATTCTCCAGGAAAAAATAAAAATATGCAGGCAACTTTAGTTATGATTCTTGTTTTGTCATCTCTCTTAGATCTAAAATGTGCTGTATACTCTTTAAAAACTTGGTCTTTGAATGACAGTTTGAAATGAAGATGACTTCTGCCAGCATCTGGAACAATATAAACTTCTGAGTTTAATCAAGCCATTTTATAGAACGTAAGTGACAGTCCATAAGACAGACAGACAGACACACACACACACACACACACACACACCAAACATTGCTTTATTGTATTTTTCTCATTTAAATCTTTAAGCCGATTTTCACTGCAATGGAAGGGAAGCTGGAGAGGTTTATATCATTTCCTTTCATTAATTTTCTTCACATTTATCAGAACTTGTTTCCTCCATCTTAACTTTTTTTTTTTTTAGACTTATATACTGCTTCATAGGGCTTTCAGCCCTCTCTAAGCGGTTTACAGAGTCAGCATATTGCCCCCAACAACAATCCGGGTCCTCATTTTACCGACCTCGGAAGGATGGAAGGCTGAGTCAACCCTGAGCCGGTGAGATTTGAACAGCTGAACTGCAGAACTGGAGTCAGCTGAAGTAGCCTGCAGTGCTGCATTTAACCAAGGCGCCACCTCGGCTCTTTTAACTGCTGGAAACATCTATGATAGTCTCATGAAACATGTGATGGGAAGCTGCATTGCAACATTCCGTCCCCATCTTGCTAGTTGTATCTACCCCTTACTCTAGAACAGTGGTTCTCAACCTGTGAGTCAGGATCCCTTTGGGGGTTGAACGACCCTTTCACAGGGGTCGCCTAAGACCATTGGAAAACACATATTTTCGATGGTCTTGGGAACCGAGGCACCAATTTTATGGTTGGGATTCACCACAACATGGGGAACTGTATTAAAGGGTTGTGGCATTGGGAAGGTTGAGAATCCCTGCTCTAGAAGTTGCTAAGTGTAACCACATACCAAAGTAAAACATTACTGCAGGATCTTTTGTAAGAGGTTTCATTATCAAAAGCCATTTGGGGCACCCCAAAACCTGAGCATTTGGCGCAGTTGGTAGCTCTTCAAGGTAGAAGCACAACAATGAATACTAGTTCTATGGTTACATTAACAGAATCTTTCAAAGGTGAAATAATTTTCCCCCGCCTCTCTTTTTACTTACTGCAAAACAAAGGAGGTTTCTCTTCTGAAACATTTCCCACATCTCCTCTCCTTCTATGGACTGAGACAACCTTTATATACCAGCCGCCTAGTCTGTGGCTCTCCCTTTTGTCTCCCAAAGTCATTCCCACATACCTGTCAGGTGCAAGAAATCAGGAGCCAAGGCAGTTGAGATAAACACAGATGTATGGCATGCTAACACTCTACAAGAATCTGAACTAGTAATGGTCAAAGCAAATTGGCAGTAGATAAGAGTCAAGGGAATTCAAGATGGGCTGGACTTAGATCTCTTGTAGGCATGGAGGGACTCGAGACTGATGATGCTCTTGACCCATCTCTCAGGCTCAACCTGGTCATCTCCTACAATACCATTGCAATAGTTCAGTCTTAATATTCTGTCCCCGGATATAGTACAATCCCTTACACCAAAGCATAGCACAATGTAGACAACAATAGAATCCCAACATGGTGCAAACAAGCACAAAAAATAGAATAAAATAGAATAGAGTAGAATAGAGTAGAGTAGAGTAGAGTAGAATAAGAGCAGAGCAGAAAAAACTGGAAGGGACCTTGGAGGTCTTCTAGTCCAGCCCCCTGCTCAAGCAGGAGAATCTATGCTAATTTTGATAAGTAACTATCTAGTCTCTTCTTAAAAACCTCCAGTGATGGAACGCCTACAATTTCTGAAGGCAAGCTCTTCCACTGGTTAATTGTCCTCACCTCTCCTTAATCCCAGGTTGCTTCTGTCTTTATGACTCTGCTGTTTGGAGTGACAATATATGATTATCTTCATTAATAACAGAATAAAAGAATAACTACCTTATTATAATTATACTCCTAACTGAGGCAAGCCTAGGAAAAAACAAGACTTTCTGAGTGATGGTTCCTTGTTTTGAAACACTATCATCGGACAGATTCACCAGAATCCTACTTTATTATCCTTTCAATGCCAAGGAAAATTTTTCCAAACTTTTTATGGATACCTTTTATACTAAAGATTATTTTATGCCTATTTGCATAATTATGTTGTGGCCTTTTAATTCCTATGTGTTTGTTTTACATATGAACTGTTAAAATCTTTAGGGAAACAGTAGCATAATTACATTTCAAAGACAGTGTTAAACCTCACAAAATACATTCAGGCCATATGCCATTCCTATATGTGCATTATTTTACTTGTAATATATCTTGATCAAACATACACTAGTGGCAGTGATGACCCCGGACTCAGCACAGAGATAGCAGAAGCAGCAGGCAGTTCAAACCACCCTTTTATTACTCCAAATTTCCCCAAAGGATCCCACATTTCTGGCAAGTCCTAAAGCAAAGTGATGACAAACACCCAAACTCACCTCAAGCAGCCTCTGGCTGCAAATAGTCCAGCCCAGTGCTGTGCAGCATTCCCTCTAAGCTGTGCGCCTGCAAGGCCGCGCAAGTAACAAAAAACACCGCGCACAAGTTTAAAACTGCAGCGCAGTGTTTTTTAATGTCTTTAAATGTGACTAAAAATATCCCCCCTTCCTCCCTTCTCTCTCTGCACTGAACTCTCTCCTCCATCTTGTGATTGGTGAAATCAAGGAAGACTCTCCCCGGAGACCGATGACGCTGCAGAAGGGAGAATTTCTATTGGTCCTCTGGGGCTTCGTCAGTTAATGGGAAAACGGGATTCGCTGGTTGTAGCCTGCGTTTCTCTGCACATGCGAGGTTTCTCAGGCATTGCCTCGTCTGAAGCCCCGTTCTGGGCTCAGCATTTTTTCTGCAATCCCTTCGCTTTGGGGAGAGAGGGAAGCAGCGTGGAATTGGAATGCCTGAGCCAAAGGGGTCCATGGGATCTTGAGACTTGATTTTTGAGCAGTACCAATCCTTTCCACTCTTTCCTTTTCCTTTCTGTCCTTCTAACTTCCTTTCTTTTTTCCTTTCCTTTCTCTTTGCCTTTCCTTCTTTTCCATTTCCTTTTCTTTCTCCTTTCCTTTCTTTTTTCCTTTCCTTTCTCTTTTCCTTTCCTTTCTTGTTTCCCATTTCCTTTCCTTCTTTTCTATTTCTTTTCCTTTTTCCTTTCCTTTTCTTGTTTCCCATTTCCTTTCCTTTCCCTCCCCCTCCCTTCCCTCCCTTCCTTCCTGGGGGTCTGAGGGAGAGGGAGGGGACCCTTTTCCTCCTTGCCCCCCTCCCAACAACTGCTCTGATGGCAATTATGGCTAAAAAAAATTCAGGTGCTCAGGCATGAAAATGTGCCGCTGGAACACTATACTTTTCCACACACACTGAAAAAAAATTAGAGGGAACATTGGTGCTGTGTACACCACGGCTGAACAGAAATAAACCCAGCACAACAAATCAAGGAGTTCAGGAAGCAAAGGATCCAGGTAATTAGTCCAGAAATCTAGAATACAAGGACTCTTGGAAAGTTCAAAGGTTGGCACTCAACACTTCAGGGAATCAGTGTTTGTTCCTGACAAATGCCCCACCCCATAGAATCTCCTTAAGTCTCATTCCCCAAGCCCTCATCAGGGTTTGAAGAAAACTCCATATAAGACTCCCCAAACTGGGGACAGGTGAGAGCAAAGTTAACTTGAATATTGGTAATATTCCGATAGTCCTCAAGTGCCTTGTGAAGATGGGCCGGGCACTCTTCTCCTGAGTAGCCTGCTCAGTCTCGTCTTCACTCCAGTCTCTGTACTCTCGAATCAGTAGGGGGTGTTCCTTGCTCCTCGCCTGAACTCTGTCTCTCATGTTCATCCTGCCCCTGTTCCTCTCTGTCTACAAGCTGTCCTAATCCTGAAAGGTCCTGGCCTGACTAGCTCTGCCCTTCTCCATTTTCTTCCTAAGCCAACGAAGCCACCCCCTCAGTCTTTGTCGGTTCAGGTTCCAGATCATCTTCCCCTGCAGATTCAGGCTCCGATGGGAGCATGACAGCCTTCCCCTTTCCTGTACCCAAAATAATGTTTGCACTGCAATTCAGCATTTCCAAATCATGGAGGTTGGCTCAGAGCTCCTGTTATAAGAAGGGAAAGCTCTTTTTCATTACTCAATACTGGAACCTTTGTGGATGCAAACCAACTTGTGAGGCTCAGAGGGATTTTAAATACAGTTCCCATCTGTCCATGCTTATGCTTCCTCCGTGTCCCTTCTTTTCCTTGTCTATTCCCTCCCCTTCTTTAGTAGCATCCAGGAAAGATCAAAATTTGTCTAATTTTCTCTTCAAGTTCAGAAAGCAGCTGCAATTTTGCCCAGCAATATGCCTTTGGGCCTTGCATCACTGAGCCTCAGGAGGGTCCCTTGAACTTGGCAATGCCCACAGCTATAAAGTATACCTACACTGTTCCCCTGCATGAGAAGAAATCCAGCGAAATGAAACAGTATTCGATTGGATGCCAGTAAAGTTTATCACTGTAAAGTAGATGCCATTAGTCAAGCAAATCAAGACTTCAAGGCTATAACATTTTTTTCTTTATTGAATATTGGCCTTAATAAGACCACAATTCTTAGCCCGCAATCTGCAGATAACATTTGTTCAATACCGCAATAACATTTAACAGTGTTACAGGATGCGTATGTGTATAGTTAATATTAGTGTTATGACCAGCTTGAGGCTTGTCTGTTGGTTAAGACAATCATCATGTTGGTCTTTGGGTGACATTAAGATGCAGATTCATCTATATTGAACACGATTTGCTTTTAATTATTTCAACATCTTGAACATGCATTTCAATTCAGAGCTTTGCAGATATTTCTAGAGTTATGAAAAAAATTGACATTGGCTGGAGCCTTGTGCCTTTAAAGAAAAACAGTATTTTTTGAGTTGGAAAACCACAGAAAAGAAAGCACAGAAGACAGAATCAGGAGCTGTGTGTAGAGTAGATAATCAAGGGGATTAATTTTGCAAGGGTAAAGTTCTGTGTTAGGCGTGCAGGAGATTCTTAGTTATACCTGGAAAAGATGCTGTCTGAAATAATAAAAATTAACCGCAAGTTAGTGTTTTAACAATCTACACAGACTTAGATGGAAGAATGCCTGATATGGTACAGAGCAGAGGTGGGTTGCTACCGGTTCGCATTGGTTTGGGTGAACCAGTAGAGGAATGTTGGCATGGGTCGCAAAACCGGCAGCGACCCAGACTGACCATGCCTCCAAACTGGTTCCCTGGTCGCTGCTGCCGTTGCCATTTATTGAATTTATAGGGCGGCTTACAGAAATAAGAAATAAGAAATATTAAAATATTCCACTTTTTATACTTATCTTTTTTGTCTTTCAATTTGTCAGAGAGTTCTTTATGCAGCCATGCTGGTTTCTTTTGGCAGCTGTTATTTTTTCTTCTTCATTGGTATTGTAATTGTTCTGCACATGCGCAGAACCGAAAATCAAGATGGTGGCCCCGTAGGAGAACTGGTTTGGGGGCATGGCAGCCCTGGGTTGCTGCCGTTCCAGTGACCCAGGCCACCAAATCACTATTGGTTCAGCCAAACCGGTCCGAACCATTAGGAACCCGCCTCTGGTTGGGATATTCATTTCTCCTGGCAAAATATTCTCCATGGAATTCCTAAAAATATATAAGTGACTGCCTCTCTCAAAATACCACTATTGAGGAAAAGGAAAACTGAACTTGAGCAGGACTTACTTCTGTTTGAACATCAGATCTTCCCTACTTCCCTACTACAGATCTTCTGGGAATTGCTACTCTAACACTTCTGGAGGACATCAGGTTGAGAAAGATAATTTGCACAGTAGGGACAAAAGAGAAATAGGCAGCAGATGACACACTTTCTTTGAGATGACATCTCCCCTTTAAAAGATAACTAGTTTCAAGAATCCCAACTGATCTTTCAATTTTCTCTTTTCCAAAGAGTTTCTAAGTGCTGGGGTCAAATTCAGCTGCTCACTTCAACTTGGATTGAAATCTGTCTCCATCAACTAGGCAAGATTTCTCAGATGTGTCTTCAACTAGGTGGAAGCCCAAAGTTATCTTTGTTCATTTCTATAAAAGATTTTCTACCACAGTGGGGGTCAACTTTTGAACAACATTTGCTTTTTTACACCTCTCTAACCATGCAATCTTTTTTTATTTAACTCCTAAATCAAATATGTTTAGCTTAATAGCACATCAACAGAGAATAAAGAGAAGTATGTTTTCCTCTGGATGAGGTATGCATAGATGATCATACATCCTGCAGAGATTCACTCTTATTCTGCCTCTCAAGCCATTGATGTAGAAATAATCTCTCTTTTTTTTGTTATAGTGGTATTTGCATAAGTAAACACTTTTCAGTTTGAAGTACCCTTTTTTAAAAAAAAAACACTCTGGCAATTACCTGTTTATATTTCATCAGTACTCTTGCTTTCAATCTGAACATTAATACTGCTTTTTTCAAAATTATAATATTTCATTATTGCTTTTCAGGTGCACACAGTAATATTTTCTCAGAATTTCTAAATCAATCATCAGTAATAACCTTGTAAGTGTGACTGCCTCAGCTGCCGAAAAGGAACGCGGAGACATGAGTGGCGTGTGTCAGAATCAAGACTAAAACGTATTATGATGCAAATGCTCCCTGCCTGTCTCATGCCTTTGAAAAAGAGAAGTTCAGAACTTCATCTCCATTTGAAATGCAGGTTTCTCTTTGCAACCTGCTTTGGCAAAGCATTTTGGGCCCATTAAGTGTTTTGATTCTTGATCACAGCACTTCATTTAAGAGCAGTTAAGAAAGCAAAAGCCAAAATGTAAGAAAGCCAAATGCTAAAAAAAATGTTGTGGATGGTTTTTACCGGCACTTGTATACTGTTGCTCTTTAATTTCACTGTAAAAATAGGACAAGCTGAATATATTAATAGATTGTAGAAATACACCGAAGGGAGGAGTAGAGGGATAGAAGAAAGAGGGGTAGTGAGGCTGGGAGAGAGGACTGGAGGGAGAGGGAGAAGGAAGGGAGGGAGTGTATCGGGAGAGAGGAGTGGTAGAGGGGAAGGGGAAGTAGGGTAGAGGGGAATGATGGAGGGAAGAAGGGAAGTTGGAGGGGGGGCGAAAGAAAGGGTGTATGGAGGGTCAAAGGGGTACATTGGGTTTCTATTTTGGGGGGTATTGCCGACAAGAGGAATGGCTGTGTTTATTGTTTAATGTTATATGGCCCCGGTTATGCACAGTATATATGTGACTCTACGAAAATGAAATGGAAAATAAAAACACATTTAAAAAAAAAAGAAAGAAAGCAAAAGCCAAAATGTAAGAAAGCCAAATGCTAAAAAAAATGTTGTGGATGGTTTTTACCTATAAATCTCTTCATCCATAAATAGATGGATGAGAAGATCTTAACAGTAGGAGGATCTTATTGCTGGTTTCAATATGGAGAAAAGATTAGTAACTCTGTTGAATTGACCAATGGGAGGGATATTTCTTTCTTGATGAGATTTCAGGTTTGAAGGAACTACTGTAGATCCAGCAGTAGCTCCAGAAGTAAAACTCATGATAGGTAGAAATGGAAAATCAGGAGCTGTCACATTCCAGAAGAAGATTCTTCCTGTTCATGAGGGAATGTCTGATTCTGAATGCTTTAAAAAAAAGTTGTGGGAGGGATGAAAGTCTAGAGAGACTTGAGAGACCGCCTACTGCCAATTACCTCCATGCGACCTATTAGATCTCATCGATTAGGCCTCCTCCGAGTTCCATCTGCCGGTCAATGCTGACTGGCAACTAGGCGGAGGAGAGCCTTCTCGGTGGCAGCTCCGACCCTATGGAATGATCTCCCCGTGGAGATTCGTACCCTCACCACCCTCCAGACCTTCCGCACAGCCCTCAGAATCTGGCTATCCCGTCAGGCCTGGGGCTAAGACTGTAACCCGCCCGAATGGTATGAATGTTGTGTTTTTAATTATGTATTGTCTTATATGTTAAAAGTTTGTCTCCCCCTCCTCTTTGGGTTGTGAGCCGCCCTGAGTCCCCCCAGGGAAAAGGGCGGCATATAAATAAACTTCTACAATCTACAATCTACAATCTATGGAGATTCTCAATCATCCAGGTCTTGGTTGTCCCAAAGGTGCTTTTTCAGGAGGCAACTGGATTTTTCTTGTTTTTTTTCTTTGAAGATGTTTCACTTCTCATCCAAGAAACTTCTTCAGCTCTGGCTGGATGATGGGGAATGTAAGGATTTATATTCCTTGCAGACAGCTGGTCATTTGCATCCTTTGTTCTCACCTAGGCTTCGAAGGAGCGTGAAGCAAACGCCTTGTCCTGACAAAAAACCCTTTTATTAATTTACTGTGAATTCTGATCATTCACATCCAGCAAAGTCTTTCAAGAGAGGATTTACAGTCACAGATCTTATCTGGCTTGGACAGCTGACAGGCCGATATCTGCAAAACTTGGCAAGGAGTCTCAAACCAATTAAGCAAACTAATTGTCTCCTGCAAACGCCACTCCCCTTTCTCTCCTCTTTTATTTCCTCTGGGAGGGGCCATTCATCATCCATCTGTGGCCTTACTCCTAAGTTGACCCCTGTTCTTTAGCTATTCCCTTCGTCTGGCAACTCTGGGAACAGGCTCCAGCTGTTCATCTGCCTCAGTTATATCTGACTCTGAAGGCAGCTGATAACTGGTATATGGCTCTGCCCCCCTCTCCGATTCCAACAAAGAGCCCTCATCGGAGACTTCCCCAGACTCCAGGACTGGTCCATGTTCCTTCTCAATCTCCTCACTGTCTGAATCTGCTGCCAGTCTCTCTGGCCACTGGGGGATCACAACATCCTTTTAGAGGGTCATTGAGGCACATGGAATTTTATCTGTGTCCTCAGGGTCACCTGAGTAGTGCAATGGGAGGGATCCAATGATAGAATAGTGGGACAAACATGGCAGTAATGCACTGACTCACAAGTTGAATAAATTAAATAGCTAGCCTTTCTGTGACCTTCTAGTACATTGTTCCTCCTATGTTCTTCTGAATCCCTGACTCCTTGTTTTTTGTTTTTAGGTAGCTCTTGAGACCAGCTAGTGAGATACACCATATGCAGAGGTGGGTTCCTACCAGTTCGCACCTATTCGGTAGAACCGGTTTGTCAAATCTACCGAACCGGTTAGAAGAGGTTCCACCAGTGGACCCGGAAAGCAGGCCACACCTACAGAAGAGGTTCCAAATTTTTTTGAAACCCACCACTGGTCCTTGGATATGATTATTCTACACTATCATGCTCATATTTATAAAACTAGTGCCTCTGTGAAAGGTAAGGATGACTACTGCGTTTGTGGTGCAATCAGAACATTGCATGTGTTGAAGTTGTTTTAACGCAAACCAAAGATGCCTTTTAAAAAACAAGTTTACATCCTATTCTTATCCATGCCAGTGCTGTGTGTGAGGTAATTTAAGGTGGTTCTGACAAGTGTCGTCGGCATCTTCATATCTGGTCACATGGGTGGCAAGCCACTCCCACAAAGGAGGCCACACTCACAGAGTAGGTTCGAACAATTTTTGAAACCCACCACTGACCGTATGACAAGGTGCAGGAATGAGGAAGAAAGTTCTGATTGATTACTGTAATTGCAACCACATGAACAAGGCAGTATCTAGCTCAATGTAGCCATAGATATAGTCATAGCTTCCTCTGAGGCGATTTTGTGAGCATGGTTTGCAGCCATTCCGATCATTACATCTGTATCCATGGATACTCTTAGTTCTCATATGACTGTTCTCCACAGGAATGTGTTCCCAGGGACAGTATCACATGGAGAAGATATTAAAGTATCATTCACCCCCATGATACTGACAATAGCTGTCAAAATATGTTGTTAAAGTTTGGATGAATGAATCCTTCCAACAAATGAAAAGGTTGGGGATAGGTAGATGCTTTTGTGTTTAGAGACACATTCTCTTCAACTCTTTTATGGCATCTGGAGTGTTTTCTCCAATAATTTGGCATGTGATTTTGTTTTAAGGGTCGTAGAATCTAACCATTTTATAACATAAAGATTCCCAATATATTTTTTTCGCCCTGAAGCTGTTGCTTTGCATTGATTCAGAGCTTAGCATACAAATTAGGTCCAATTAATGTATGATATGGTTGTAGAAAGGTTTGTGCGACTTCTTTGTCTACAATATAGCTTCAGAATTGTATTGTGTGCCCAGCGGTTACGAATTCACATTCTAGTGCTTTGTTGTTTCACAATCAGTACTTTATTCTCTTGCACATCATTTCCACCCTCCTGTATGTACCTCAATGGGCTGACTCGCTGCCAGTTGTCACTTACATGATATCTCAGCTTCCTCGACTGACATTTTTCAGTAACTTAATAAACTCCCCACATGCATTTTTCTGTCAAAGCCACAGTCTCACCTTGTAGTGGGAGGGTTCCAATGGTGGGTTTCAATTTTTTTTTAGAAACTATTCTGTGGGTGTAGCCTATTTTGTGGGTGTGGCTTGGCAGTCATGTGACCATGGGCAGGTATGCACAGCTTGACATCACTCATGCACATTCAGTCACATGACCACCACCACCCCCAAACCATGTGGCAAAAAATTTTGGGACTCGTATGAGGGGTGGGGGGGAAGAGAGGGGAAAACCTTCCAAAAATAGACAACTGGAGGATTAAGGACCGAAATTAGGGAGATCAGAGAAGGCAGGACAGAGCTGAGATGGCGCAGTTGTTAGGGTGCAGTACTGCAGGCCACTTCAGCTGACTGTTATCTGCAGTTCGGCGGTTCTAATCTCACCGGCTCAAGGTTGACTCAGCCTTCCATCCTTCTGAGGTGGGTGAAATGAGGACCCAGACTGTGGGGGCGATATGCTGACTCTGTAAACTGCTTAGAGAGGGCTGAAAGCCCTATGAAGCAGTATATAAGTCTAAGTCTAACTGCTACAGAGGGGAATCCAGTAGAAAGCTATCACATGCTGGGGAAAGAACTTTGGGAGATTGGAGGAGGCAGAACAGAGGGGAATCCGGTAGGAAGCTATCCCACTCTGAGGAAAGAACTTTGGGAGATCGGAGGCGGCAAGACAGAGGGGAATCCAGTAGAAAGCTATCACACGTTGGGGAAAGAACTTTGGGAGATCTGAAAAGGCAGGACAGAGGGGAATCCAGTAGAAAACTATTACATGCTGGGGAAAGAACTTTGGGAGATCGAAGGAGGCAAGATAGAGGGGAATCCAGTAGAAAGATATCACATGCTGGATAAAGAACTTTGGGAGATTGGAGGAGGCAGGACAGAGAGGAATCCAGGAGAAAACTCCTGAGCTTGCTGATGCTGTCTGGTGGATTGTGCCGCTGGACCTCTCCATGCTTGAGCCAAGGTGGTGCAGTGGTTAAAATGCAGCACTGCAGGCTACTGCTAGATCAGCAGGTCAGCGGTTCAAATCTCACCGGCTCAGGGTTGACTCAGCCTTCCATCCTTCCGAGGTGGGTAAAATGAGGACCCAGATTGTTGGGGGCAATATGCTGACTCTCTGTAAACCGCTTAGAGAGGCCTGAAAGGCCTATGAAGCGGTATATAAGTCTACTGCTATTGCTATTGCTATTGCTTCTCCATTCACCACCTCCATTCCCAGGTATGGGACTTGACACCGAATTGGGCTAGGATAGTGCGGACGGGTGGAGGGAGTGAGAGATGGAGCTGCTTCCGGACGGGCGGGGGTGAGCGAGTGAGCAACAGGGCCAGCGCAGGCATTCCGGAAGTTACTTCCGGGTCCACCGGTCGAACCTCCTCTCACCAGATCGGTAAATTTCACCATCCAGTTCTCCCGAGCCAGTGCGAACTGGAGAGTTCATTATTAAAAGAAAAGGGGGTAGGGGAAAGATGGGGGAAGTTTATAGATTCGTGGATCAACTACAGTTCTTATTTGTGTGTTTATTGGCCAAATATGATCCTCGCTTTCTGAATACCAGAAAGGGAGGTGGTGCAGTGGTTAAATGCAGCACTGCAGGCTACTTCAGCTGACTGCAGTTCTGCAGTTCGGCTGTTCAAATCTCACTGGCTCAGAGTTGACTCAGCCTTCCATCCTTCCGAGATGGGTAAAATGCAGACCCGGATTGTTGGGGTCAATATTCTGACTCTGTAAACCACTTAGAGAGGGCTGAAAGTCCTATGAAGCGGTATATAAGTCTAACTGCTATTGCTATAATACCAGAAGGCAATTCTGATTCTTTGTTTCAGTAAATAATAGAGTTTTTACCTGAATGAAAGGCAACTCCAGATTGAATGGAAATCCCTCCCAAAGGTAGACTGTTCAAACATGTATATGATAAACCCTCCATTTAAAGGCTCATTCATGTTTAGACGGTATCCATTAAATCTGAAAACATGTGTCAGTTATATGCATTATATGCATTATATGCATTATATGGAAACTGAGGAAAAAAATTGTCTGGCTAACTTTCAACTTTTGTCTGTGAAAAATGTTGGTCTCCAAATAGCAAATGTGTCTGTTATAACTAAATAAGGCGGTTGTCAAACTAGATTTCATTGAGGGCCGCATAAGAGTTGTGTTTGACCTTGGGGGGGGGAGGGAGTGGGCATGGCCATGGGCATCTCAGTATCATTCATGTTGGAGGTGCCTGTGGTGGCCCAAAGGCTCTGCCAGAGAAAGTGGGCCCCTGAGTTCCATTTTTGGCTGCGACGGCTTCCTACCAACAAAAACAGAGTTCAGGGGGGCTCTTACAAGCTCCATTTTGGCCTCCTGAAAGCCGTCCAGAGCTGGCTGGGGAATTCTGGGAGCTGAAGTCCACCAGGCTCCCACCCTGCTGATGTTTGGAAGGCTGTGAAGACCTGGTTGTTCTCCCAGGCTATGTGCTAGGGTGGCAGGAAACCCTTACATCTTCTGTTTTGTAATTTGATATTCTTGTTTGTTTGGTTGAATGGCAGGATTTCCATCTTGCATATTACATTCTTATAATATGTTGTTTGATGTTTTTTAATTCTCGTGACAATAGCAATAGCAATAGCAGTTAGACTTATATACCGCTTCATAGGACTTTCAGCCCTCTCTAAGCGGTTTACAGAGTCAGCATATTGCCCCCAACAATCCAGGTCCTCATTTTACCCACCTCGGAAGGATGGAAGGCTGAGTCAACCTTTGAGCCGGTGAGATTTGAACAGCCGAACTGCAGAACTGCAGTCAGCTGAAGTAGCCTGCAGTGCTGCACTCTAACCACTGCACCACCTCGGCTCTTCAAAAGAAAATTAGAATCATGAGCCACCCAGAATTATGTCAGGGTTCCAAATAGCATCCAAAAGTAAATCAGAGTCCAAGGCAAAGTATTGCTCAAAGTTCCAATTTATTAATAGCAATAGCAATAGCAATAGCAGTAGACTTATATACCGCTTCATAGGCCTTTCAGGTCTCTCTAAGCGGTTTACAGAGAGTCAGCATATTGCCCCCAACAATCTGGGTCCTCAGAGGGGAGGGCCATGTTGGCACATCTGGGAAAACCCTAATCTGAAAGCTTCCCGGTTTTCCCACCTAGTTGAACGTTCAAGATCTTTCCCCCACACCCACAAGTCCATCACATGGTTGAATCTCCCACCGCCATGCTGGCAGTTCCACCTATCCAATTCTGGGGCAGAGGTGCAGAGACAAAGGATGACCTTGGCTTTCTAGAAAGAATTTTGTTATGGCTACATATCATCTAACTCCGTACAACCCCCCTTCCCATTTCCCCACAATAGAAAATGCAGAGCATAATAATAGAAGTGTAGCAGGCCAAAGACCCAAAAGAAAAGATGGCTGCAGGCATAAACAAATTATCAGGCAGCACCTAAATTGAATTAATAATTGCTTCAGATTCTCCAAGCAACCCTCTTCATGGACTCCTCACTTGCAACATGTCGTCTCTCTTTCAACAGTATCTGCTTCTTTAAATAGCATCTGCATCTACCTGCAAATAGACTTCAATCTTCTCCCACAAAGGTAATTATATGGAGAGAGAAAAACCCTCTTCCTTTGTGCTAATAATTATAGCTGCCATTGTGCTGCTGGTCAACAGGCTGAGTCTAACTTTTTAACATAAATGAAACAACATGATGTGGCTCAAGAGAATTCAGCTACCTTTTTAAAACTGAAAATGGCTAATCAAGCTTCTCTATACCTTTCTTTCTGGAATTGTCATATCAATCCCTTTTTCTTACCGTTTCTGCTGAGATCCACCAGCATGATGGTGTTTTCTAAGTAACCTTCTTTTTTTTTAAAAAAAGTTGTAATTCACAAGCAACTTCACAAGGGACTGCTTGCTTGCTTGCTTCTTTTGTTTGCCCACAAATCAGGGTTTGATCATTTATTTATTTATTTATTTATTTATTTATTATTATTTATTTATTTATTTAGCTTGTCAAACATGTACAAGATGACAGATATAAGTATAAACAGGAAATGGGTATGAATAAATAGGGACAATAGGACAGGGATGGTAGCAGGGGTGGGTTTCAACGGGTTCGCGGTGGTCCCTGCGAACCGGTTGGTCGCCGAACCCGGAAGTAAGTAACTTCCGGGAATGGTAAAGGGCGCACCCACCCGCCCACGGTCCTTACCCGGTTTTGACGAGTTCTGCGCTTCCACGCATGCGCAGGACACATACAGCGCCTGCGCGATCGTACAGGAGCAGCTGGAGCGTCGCGCAGACGCTAGTATGCATGCGTGCACCGCGCGCGTGCACGAGGACCGGTTGGAATGGGGCGAGAAACCCACCCCTGGATGGTAGGCACACTGGTGCGCTTATACACGCCCCTTACAGACCTCTTAGGAAAGGGGTGAGGTCCACACTTGACAGTTTAGGTTCTACTGAGGTCAACAGTAGACAGTCTTAGGTTAAAATTATGGGGGTTTGAAGATGTAACAACAGAGTTGGGTAGTGCATTGGTCATATTTTCTGCAATCGAGTTTGGAGTGGTTGAGGTTGAAAGGAAAAAATGGAAGCAGTATGCTCCATCCCATAGTTAGGTAGACTAGGTAGCCCTGATAGACCAGTCTCACCAGATAGAAAAAAAACATTTCCCAGTCTAGCTAACAACCTTATGGTTCCTGGTTGTGTCCTATACAAGTAACAACTAAGTCTAATACTGCCTAGCCTTTTGAAAACTTCATATTGTACGGTAGCAAATTCTGCCTACCAATTTTTCTGGGTGACTGATCCCTACAGAGACATGTTCATTTTCCTTGCTCTCTTTGTGAGTGGAAGAAAGGAAAAATGATGCCAACACTTTCATGGTTGAGCTGCAGCTGAATAATTGATGTTCTGAGATGTCCAAAGGAGGTTGTACTCATCCTTTTAACATCTACTTGTCCTTTCTCTTTCCATTCTGCTTATCTCAATCCTTGTAGAATGTATTTTATTTTTATATCGTGGCAAACAAAACTGGATGCAGTATTCCAAGTGTGGCCTTACCAAAGCCTTATAAAGTTGTATTAACACGTCACATGATCTTGATTCTATTCACTCTGTCAATGCAGCTTAGAACTGTGTTGGCTTTTTTTGGCAGCTGCAGGAAAGCATCTAGTATTAATTTTCTGCGGCATAATCTGGGGAATAATGGATGGAAGCTGAATCAAGAGATTCAACCTAGAAATAAGGAGGAATTTTCTGACAGTGAGAACAGTCAACCAATGGAATGATTTGCCTTCGGAAGTTGTGGGAGCTTATCTCTGGAGGCTTTCAAGAAGAGATTGGACTGCCATTTATCAGAAATGGTGTAGGGTCTCCTGTTTGGGGGGGGGGGTTGGATTAGATGACCTACAAACTACCTTCCAACTCTGTTAATCTGTTTAATCCGGTGCTCTGCCACTCCTCTCATTTTTATTCTGAAATGGAAAAAAAATGTGGACATTACTTTTTATACAATATAATATGAAATAACACAGTTGAAGGCTAATATTAAAATAAAAAAGAAACACCGATAGGTTTTGATGAAATTATACTCTGGACACTTCCTATGTTGAACCTCCATTCCACATATAACATTAACAACTTTGCTTGTTATTTGAATGTTTGTTAACCCCTTCTGTTGTGAGGTATGAGCTTACAAGTGTCTTCCAACCACTTTAACCAATTATTTATTCTTTAAGAAAAATGAAGTCGGGGGGGGGAAGGGAGGTGGGGTCTTAGGGGGCAGGGGGGAGGGGGGATATATAGTATGTGTTAGATTTCAAAGTAACGCGATTGCACTTGTATACTGTTGCTCGTTAATTCCACTGTAAAAATAGGACAAGCTGAATATATTAACAGATTGTAGAAATACACTGAAGAGAGGAGTAGAGGGATAGAAGAAAGAGGGGTAGCGAGGGTGGGAGAGAGGACTGGAGGGAGGGGGAGAAGGGAGGGAGGGAGTGTATCGGGAGAGAGGAGTGGTAGAGGGGGAGGGGAAGTAGGGTAGAGGGGAATGATGGAGGAAAGAAGGGAAGTTGGAGGGGGCGAAAGAAAGGGTGTATGGAGGGTCGAAGAGGTACATTAGGTTTCTATTTTGGGGGGTATTGTTGACAAGAGGAATGGCTGTGTTTATTGTTTAATGTTATATGCACAGTATATATGTGACTGTACGAAAATGAAATGGAAAATAAAAACACATTTACAAAAGAAAAATGATTTTCACAACTTTTTATTAATCGCCACTCACTGAAGAAGTCAGTTTATTCACAATTTCAATTTTCAGGAATAGGCAATGTAGAGCTGTGAGCATATAACCGCCAATCAATAGTTTGTCATTGTTTCATTATAAGATACATTAATTTTTAGCTTCAAGACCTTGGGCTACTATTGCTAAAGTTTCTTTCATTGCTTGTCCATAATATCAAACTGTTTTTGATCATAAAAATAAAGCCTAGATCTGCAATAACAAACTTCAGATCATTATATACTTGAAATATTAATGATTTTTTAATATTTGTTTCTGCATCAAATAAAACAGCTTAATAAATTTTAATTGCTCAATAAACAATTCTGTTAGGCATATAAAAACCATAAACTAAACAATATGGTCTGGCCTATTTGTCAGATTTCCAGATTTGGATGCCATCTCGTACATTAATTACACCTCACTATGAAATGTGGGATGGTTATTTGAGTAAAATTGTTCAGTGTGAACTATGCTTGCATAATTCAGTTAAGCTAACTGAGTTCCATTCTTCATTATAATCAAACTTGTTCTGTAGCACAGCTTGATTTTGATATTGCAATCTATATAGTTTCTTTCGACTATCTGGGTATTCCTTTTTGGTTGCTAAGCTACATCTAAAGTCTCCAAATTAGTCATAGCTCACTAGAGAAATGCAAGAGATGCCAGTACGTTAGGAGATGGCAGCAAATAATGTGGCTGGAGAGGAGCCATAGTGCCTTAACTCCATAAAAATTTAATCAGGTGAAGTCTTGACTTGAGTTCAGCTGATTCCAAGAATCAATAGATGAGTCTCTAGCAAGGGCAACTTTCTATTGATGTCACTTATGGTGACAAATGTTGATTCACTATCAAGGATTGTCACTGTCTTAGAAACAATGCTTTCTCACTTCTGTTCTCAAAGCCTGTTTTCTTCCTGAGAGATGTTAATTAATTTTTAATTTTCATCCCCTTGAACAATGCTCAGAAGTTCTTATAAAAGTTGACTGGTCCCATCTATCTCATCATACTATGAAGCACATCTAATATTCATCATGAATATTAAACGTTAACGGAGGATTTTACCTCAGGATGTTCTTCACAGCTTTATTAAGGTACATTATTCCTCCGGACTCAGAGTCAGAATAGATATGTGCTGTTATCATTTGTGTGATGCTGTTCTTACAACTTTAAAATCAAGAAGAGCAATTGGTGGATTTTCTTGGCTGCTTTCGTCTTTCCTTTCAACACCCTCAGCTAATGGGGGGAAACTACTGATCATTCTAATACAGTGTTTCTCAACCTTGGCAACTTGAAGATCTCCGGACTTCAACTCCCAGAATTCTGGGAGTTGAAGTCCAGACATCTTCAAGTTGCCAAGGTTGAGAAACACTGTTCTAATATGTGGGTTCACAAATTTGCTTGACTGAAGTGAAGCATGTGGAATGGAGAGTTCACTCACCTTATAAGTAGCTGACACTTGGTATAGGTCTAGTCCTTTTCTAGAAGACTACTAAACCCATGTTAAAAAAATAATCTAGCAACTAGATAAAACATCGGTTTGGATTAGAAAATGTGTTGCCTGGAGCAGGAGCATCAGATGAGATCTTTTAGTTCAATCCTTTATCACACATGTGGGACTTGTGAGTCAGGTGAATGGACATCAAAAGTGGTATGGAGAAAAGTCAGTTGGAGCAATCACGAAGAACTGCCAGAGGGTCCCTGAGGCTTGCAGAATGCAGAAGTGTCTGATGGTACACTGGCATAGTATAGACAAAAACTTATTTCCACCCGCCCCCAATAATAACAACAAAACTAAGGCTCTACATTTAGACAAGAAGAACAAAATGTATATGTGGTACCTCGCTTAACAGTAGTAACTCTGAGAGGGAACTTGGAGTCCTAATGGACAACCATTTAAATATGAGCCAGCAGTGTGCAGCAGCTTCCAAAAAGCTAAGCCAGTTCTAGGCTGCATAAACAGAGGGATAGACTCAAGATCACGTGAAGTGTTAATACCACTTTATAATGCCTTGGTAAGGCCACACTTGGAATACTGCATTCAGTTTTGGTTGCCACGATGTAGAAAAGATGTGGAGACTCTAGAAAGAGTTCAGAGAAGAGCAACAAAGAGGATTAGGGGACTGGAGGCTACGGCATATGAAGAACAGTTGCTGGAATTGGGTATGTCTAGTTTGATGAAAAGAAGGATTAAGGGTGACATGATAGAAGTGTTCCAATATCTCACAAAGAAGAGGGAGTCAAGCTATTCTCCAGAGCTTCTCCAAAACTCAAATCTGAGGGCAGGATAGGAAGCAATGGATGGAAACTAATCAAGCAGAGATTAGTGAGAACAATTAATCAGTGGAACAGTTTGCCCTCAGAAATTGTAGGTTTTGAGGGATTCTCCACTTCTACTCCAGCTATATCCCACAGAAGACAGACATAATATAAATAGTCCTTTAGATAATCAGACCCCTTTGTCATGTAAGGCCCAAAAGGTGATAATCAGCATGTTAAACTGCATTCTGAAGCACACTGCTCAACAGAGCTGTTCACAGAGTACAAGGTCCTTTCCAACTGTGTTATTCTTCTGTTATAATTGCCATGCTGGGGTGTGATGCTAGTTCACCTCCTCATGGTGCATCCTGGAAGTGTGAACTGAATGACTAGGCAACAATTGGGAGCCAGACTACATTGAAGAATTGGCAGCTAACTTTTAAGTACGAAGACGAGGCGTGAGGTAAATGCAGGAACGTTTATTCAACAGGAACAGTACAACTGACAGATCAGAGCGCACGCGCTGGACAGCGCCGCCTGACAGCTATTTATATGGATAGCTGTCAGGCGGTCAGCCAATGGGAGAGCCGCAATTCTCCCACTGGCAGCCAGCCACGCCTGAACCAATCGGGTTATTGCGAGGCATGGCATGGCTGCTGGCTGCGTCAGGAGGACGCAACACTAACGACAGTTGGTTGTGGTCAGACATCTTTGTAGAACTCCTGGCTCTCTAAATACATGGCAGTCAATAAACAAAATGGCTCCCTGTCCTGAGCCACATTGCACTACCAGCTCTATGAAGGCAGGAAGCCTTAGAGAATGAGTACAACAAAATTACAACTCGCTCAGCAGCTGGATAACAATTTTGACATCAATACACAGTAGAAAGCCAAATGGGTTGCTGAACACCAGGATACAGCAGTTACATAGATGATCCTGCACAAAAGATGCCAGGTTTTGACTTTCCTCACTAGCATTGGTCAACTCTGAACAAGATCTGTACTCAACGTGGTGTCTGCCAGGACTCATTGTTTAAGTGGGGTCTTGTCTCTACCCCTCAGTGTGACTGTCGTGCTCCTCAACAAAATATCAATCACATTGTGTCTGAATGTCCATCAAGAGCTTACATTGGCCCAATGTCTGGTTTTTTTCAACATAGACCACCTTGTCCTTGAATGGATGGGTGGTACCTGAGAGACTGCCTCCTGCCGATTACCTCTCTCAGACCAATTAGATCGCACAGGTTAGGTCTCCTCCGGATTCCATCTGCCAGCCAATGTCAGCTGGCGACTCCCCGGGGGAGGGCCTTCTCTGTTGCAGCTCCAGCCCTCTGGAAGGAGCTCCCTGTTGAGATCCGGACCCTTACTACCCTCCAGGCCTTCCGCAAAGCCACCAAGTCCTGGCTGTTCCAGCAGGCTGGGGGGGGGGAGGCTGAGAAGCACTTACCTCCACGGAAATTGTGAATGTTGGTTTTGTTTTTAATATGTTGTTTTTGTCTCATTTTCCCCCTTTCCCTTGTCTTTTGTGAGCCCCCCGGAGTCCTACGGAGTGGGCGGCATGCAAGACAAATAAATAAATAAATAAATAAATAAATAAATAAATAAATAAATAAATAAATAAATAAATAAATAAATAAATAAATAAATAAATAATAATAAATAATAAATAAATAAATTATAAATAAATTATAAATAAATAATAAATAAATAATAAATAATAAATAAATAAATAATAAATAAATAATAAATAAATAATAAATAAATAATAAATAAATAATAAATAAATAATAAATAATAAATAAATAATAAATAAATAATAAATAAATAATAAATAAATAATAATAAATAAATAAATAAATAAATAAATAAATAAATAAATAAATAAATAAATAAATAAACTGGACATTAACATTTGAACTACTATAAGTCCATGTATTTGCCATACGCTAAATAAATAAATAAATGTCATGCTGATGCATTCTGGACCAGATGCATCTTTCAAATAGTTTCTATTCTATATTGGAGTGTGACACCTTACTTAAGTTTGTCTGGTTATCTATATTCCAATGTTTGAGAACAATTTGAGGACAGTTCTAGAGTTATTACAATCTAATGAGCACAAACCTTCCATAGAGAAGTCCAGGAAATGAAATCTACGTATCTAAAACTTTTTTAAAGAGATCATTTTTTAAAAAATGATCTCCAAATGCTAATGGGGCCAACCTACAGGAATTTAAGATTAAATTTAGCCAAAAAAGCAATAAGAAGAATTTATGCCTTAGCAACCAACAAGGCTATACACATAAGTATAGCATTTTGTATACTTTCTAGAAACACGAGGATGGCTCAATTTGTTTTTATTTTAAAGAGTTTCCAGAATGTTAAGTTTTGCAAAAGAGCAAATTTGGGAGCCATAAAGAAGCTGAGGGACTAACTTAGCTTGGAAAACTTTGCAAGCCACAAAGGATATAATGGGCTCCTTTTGAGTGGTAAAATGTTTTTTTTTAATTTACTTTTTTATTTTCCATTTTCATAACATACAATCACATGTATACTATTACATAGCCAGGATCCTATTGTATTAAGTAGTAATTACATCAGTTCCTCTTGTCATCAACGCCCAAAAAGATAAAAACCCATTATTAGCTCTTCTACTCTCCATACACCTCTTTGTTCTACCTCTCTCCTACCTCCTTTCTTCCCTCCATCATCCTTTCCTTTTCTTTTTTTTCTTTTTTTTTAAGGTTCAAAAGTTTTATTTCTTTTAAAACAAACATTTCATCATTCCTCAATCAGTAAGACATCGAAGTACAATTTTTTGTGTGGCAAAATAATTCTAGTTTACCACCAAATTCTTGTCTAGCCTAATGTATACCCCTCCCTCCCTCCCCCCTCCCCCCAACCCCCTCCTCCTCCCCCCCCCCATTTCCCAGAACCCGTACACGGTATGGATTTTTAACAAACACAGTCTAAAATCTACTGGGGAAAAAAAGAAATAAAGAAATTAATGACATTCTACATTGACTTTAGCTTCTTCTTGCTGAACTAACTTTAAACAATTTAAATCAGGTAAAATGTTTTGATAGTTGTAGAGGTATGCTGTGTGACACATGCTTAGCTTAAAAAAAAAACATTTAAGGACAGAGAAGTATGGAATCACACTCCAGCTTATTTATAGGTGTGTACCTGCTCAATTTGAGCCCCATTTATTTGCCTTTTTGAATGTTATGGTAACGTTCAGCAAACATTAAAACTTTGGTTTATTGATAGCTTTTGTTCTGTACAGAATAAAGCCAGTGCTTAAGTGCTTTTTGATTCCCATCTGTGAAGTAAATACATTAACTACTGGTACATCATTGTCATACTATAATGCTGGAGTTCTACAATCAAACTGAAATAGTGGGAGATGGGCTGAAAAGGAAAGCATGTGGATTATTGCTTTTCAATACAGATTTTTAAAAATAGTGGCGCTAATATATAACCATGTATTGTTCCTCTATTAGTTGGGGCTGCTTTACATAAAATGTCCCTGAGAGTACATGTGATTCTCAGGCACATACAGTATATGAGATATGCGGCTAAATAAGTAGTAACAGCCAGTTTATCAATATTAGACTGTCTCTTGGTATTATGAATAATATAAACCCATCAATATAAATGGATTCATATAAAGTTCAATAAATAAATTTAATAGCAATAGCAGTTAGACTTATATACCGCTTCATAGGGCTTTCAGCCCTCTCTAAGCGGTTTACAGAGTCAGCATATCGCCCCCACAGTCTGGGTCTTCATTTCACCCACCTCGGAAGGATGGAAGGCTGAGTCAACCTTGAGCCGGTGAGATTTGAACCGCCGAACTGCAGCTAACAGTTAGCTGAAGTGGCCTGCAGTACTGCACTCTAACCACTGCACCACCTCGGCTCTTAGGCTCTTAATGCTTTACACGTTTTATCTTGCTGCTTCTAATTGATTGAGTCACCTTTAGGCGAGGTGTTGATCAGAATTCTGATAATTGGTGAAAAGGTTCTTACGCTGAAATGCCAGAAATAAAGTTCAGGCCTTAGCAGACCCTTGGCATGGTGGCGTTGTGGTTTCCTAAAGATACCACAAGTCTGTGAGCTGAGCATGTAATAAAACCCCAAGATGCATGCATGAGTATTTTTGTAATGTCTATACTTCATCTACTGTATGCTAGCATCCTCTTATGTAACCAAGTAAAAATAAGAAATCTATCTATGGCTTGCTTCAAACTGCATTCAGGTTTCTTCCAATCTTATGGGGGGGCGCGGAATCCATCTTTGTTCAGCTGAATAAACCTGCTTTTTGATTTAAGAGAGATAACCTGGACTTCTTCTCTTTGAAGCTTTCTTTCTTTCTCTCTTTCAAGCCACATGTCAGGGTTCAAAGTAACAGCCCAGAGGAAATCAAAACTCCAAGGTCAAAACAATAGAGTATAGATAGAGTATAGATTATATCAAAGTATAGATTTATTAGGCATATCATATTGGCACATCTGGTTAAAAACCCAACTCTGAAGACCCCAGGTTTTCCCCACCCAATTCAAAGTCCAAAGTTCTTCTCCCCATTAAACCATCACATGCCCCAATCAGGTCTCTCTTCTCATCCCGGAGTCTCCCATCCATGCCCCTCCAGATCCTGGTGAGAGTGTCCTTGGTTCCCAGAGGGAAGAATGTTACTTTGGCTACATACTCCCCTTCACTATCTCTACTCCCCCTCCCTTTCCCAGTAGAGGCATGGAAGTTTAATAAATAAATAATAAGGGAAAATAATAAGGGAATTGGTATAATGGTGTTTGTTTTCTCCTCCGTAGTTATTGTTAGTATTGAGCAGTAAATACCTAGATTTATTTTCATCAATGTTAGAGAATATTCGCGCTTTTCACTTAAGCTTTCTGAGTATCACAAATGTATTCACTTTTTTTTTTTTTGCCATGCTATTCAGCATTCTTACTTTCCTGTAACTATTTCTATGCCCCATTTTATGTTCTTACTTTCTTCACAGTTAGTGTCCAGGGGTTCATTTTCTTTTCATTACTATTCCTTTTATTGCAGCGTTGTGGTGGCTCATGTAAATCTATAGCACATGTTCTGATAAAATATTAATACTTACATTCTTCTACACTTTCTGATTCTATTTATTTAGAGTCTGATTTGATCTGGTCCTGGTTTCTATGGCACCCTTAATCAAGAATCAATAGGACAGCAGTTAGCCTACTGTGCTATGTTTTTTGCCTGAGAATATAACTTATTCCAGTCTCAAATCTCACTCAGAGAACGTCACCTCTAAAGACACTTTAGGGAATACTGCAATTATCATATGCATTTCCTACAGCACTTCGCCAAAATCTTCAACTTCAACTCATTATATTCAATTTGAGCTTTTTGGAATTTTGATTGCAGCCGCTTGCTTTAAAGTTAAAAGGCTGGTAAGAATTTGTCAAACTTCAATTTATAAAATTTCAGTTTATAAAGCTCATTCCCCAATTCTTTATTCCTTCTGATTCACCCAGGCTCTGTTTAATAACTAGGATTGCAGCTGCACGCACAATATTTGGGGACAGACTTCTTGCTGCTGTGCTCAGAGACACGGTGATGGGTGTGGATGTGTTAATAAAAAGCTATTTCACAAAGGAGACTTAACATTTGAATCAGCTTTGCTTGGTGGCTCCTTTTTCATGTTTTATTTATTTTATTTACATAACATTCAATTTCCATAGAACAGTCTGTGGCTAGTTATTTTTAAACAATCATAATCCACGTATTTGTTGAAGTATTCATCACAGAAATATTGATGATAGAATAATATAATAACAATAATATTTAACATCTTCTTTAACAACTCTCTCCATTAATGTTTCCTCTGTTTCTGTTGTCTAGCCATTGATAAAATACACCCCATATCAAAAAATATTCACTTTCTTCTTTACCCTTAATAGTGAGTATTAATTTACCTAATTCTGCTGTCAGACATGCAACCTAGCAGAGGTGGGTTCCTACCAGTTCGCACCTATTCGGTAGAACCGGTTTGTCAAATCTACCAAACCGGTTAGAAGAGGTTCCACCAGTGGACCCGGAAAGCAGGCCACACCTACAGAAGAGGTTCCAAATTTTTTTGAAACCCACCACTGGTCCTTGGATATGATTATTCTACACTATCATGCTCCTATTTATAAAACTCAGTGCCTCTGTGAAAGGTAAGGATGACTACTGCGTTTGTGGTGCAATCAGAACATTGCGTGTGTTGAAGTTGTTTTAACGCAAACCAAAGATGCCTTTTAAAAAACAAGTTTACATCATATTCTTTTGCATGCCAGTGCTGTGTGTGAGGTAATTTAAGGTGGTTCTGTGCCGTCGGCATCTTCATATCCGGTCACATGGTCGGCAAGCCACTCCCATCCGGTCACATGGGCGGCAAGCCACTCCCACAAAAGAGGCCACACCCACAGAGTAGGTTCCAACAATTTTGGAAACCCACCACTGCATGCAAGCCATCTTTTCTTTTTAGGTTTCAGGCCTGCCACTTTTTCTACTGTGGGAAAATGGCAGCGGGGATTATACGGAGTTGGGTGATGTGTAGACATAATAACATTCTTCTTAGAAAGTCAAGATTGCTTTTGTCTCTGCACCTAGCCAGATGTGGATGGGAGGAATCTGTCTCCGTGGCAGTGAAAGATTGGACCATGTGATGGGTTTGTGGGTGTTGGGGAAGGATCTTGAACTTTCAGCTGGGTGGGAAAACCTGGAAGCTTTCAGATTTGGGTTTTCTCAGATGTGCCAATGTGACATCTTTAATAAAGAGGAACTTTGAGGAAACCCAAGCTTTGGAGTTTTGTTTCATTGGGGGTGTTTCTTGGAACCCTGACATCTGTGCATTCTAATGTTTTCTTAATTGCATCCTCTTCTGATGGAATCTCATTGTTTTTCCATTGCTGTGCAAATTCAATTCTGGGTGCGGTTAGTATATGTAAAACCAATTATATAGTCTTTTTTATCATATTTTTCGGGTATAATGCCCAACAATAGCAATAGCAGTTCGACTTATATACTGCTTCATAGGGCTTTCAGCCCTCTCTAAGCGGTTTACAGAGTCAGCATATTGCCCCCAACAACAATCCGGGTCCTCATTTCACCCACCTCGGAAGGATGGAAGGCTGAGTCAACCTTGAGCCGGTGAGATTTGAACTGCTGAACTAGCAGTCAGCTAAAGTAGCCTGCAGTACTGCACTCTAACCACTGATTGATTGATTGATTGATTGATTGATTGATTGATTGATTGATTGATTACATTTATATGCCACCCTTTTCCCCGAAGGGGACTCAGGGCGGCTCACAATTCAAATCCGGGAAGGGGGTACAGACAGGGAATAAAAAAGACGAACATAACAATACACAATTTAAAAGCACACAACAGTCATACCATTTGAGGAGGGGGCAAAAGCTCTTAGCCCCAGGCCTGTCGGAACAGCCAGGTTTTAAGGGCTTTGCGGAAGGCCTGGAGGGTGGTGAGGGTTCGAATCTCCACGGGGAGCTCGTTCCAGAGGGTCGGAGCAGCCACAGAGAAGGCTCTCCTCCGGGTAGTCGCCAGTCGGCATTGGCCGGCGGATGGAATTCGGAGGAGGCCTAATCTGTGGGATCTAATCGGTCTATTGGAGGTAATTGGCAGCAGGCGGTCTCTCAAGTACCCAGGTCCAATACCATGAAGGGCTGCTCCAAGAATATCTCTGGTTTCAAGTCTATACATTGCTTGTCATTTTTTCCAACCAAGTATGTATTTTCTTCCAGGTGGCTCCTTAAGGGCACAGGTATTTTGATGTGGAATGGTCCTTGTTTACAAAGGGCATTGCATTCAGTGATGTTGCTTAACAGGTAGCTTTGCACATTGAAAGGAATGTCTGTGTAGATGAATACTTAAGGTGTAATTAATGTAAGATTTTTTTCCTTGCAATCGGTGCCTAAGCCTTGCATGCCCCCAAAGCCAAATTAAGCATACAATGGGAACAAAAAGGCAAAGGGGGCACCATAGGGGATTCCCCCCCACCTAGCTACCTTGATTTGAACTCTTTCATTGCCACCGTGAACTTTAGTTTTCAAAATTTAGTGAATCTTTAAGTCTCATCAATTAAGCAATGAAAGAACCGAAGGATATCAATATGCTTAGGGCATCGTTTGGCTTTAATCTGGCCCCATGGGCCTCCATGAAAGGATCTGAAAATAAACTTAATTAGGAAATACTATAAATTATAGAAAAGCCTAAGTTAAGTCTGTCTACAGTCAAAAGCTTGTACTGTGCTATCCCGCTTTATGGAGAGAAAACAAGAGTATTTTTTTAAGGTTCAAAAGTTTTATTTTCTTTTAAAACAAACATTTCATCATTCCTCAATCAGTAAGACATAGGAGTACAATTTTTTGTGTGTCAAAATAGTTCTAGTTTACCACCAAATTCTTGTCTAGCCTAATATATACCCCTCCCTCCCTCCACCCTCCCCCCAACCCCCTCCTCCTCCCCCCCCGACTTCCCAGAACCCGTACACGGTATGGATTTTTAACAAACACAGTCTAAAATCTATTGAGAAAAAAGAAATAAAGAAATTAATGACATCTCTACATTGATCTTAGCTTCTTCTTGCTGAGCTAACTTTAAACAATTTAAATCATTTCTGATCTTAAGCATAGGCTAACTGGAATTTCTTGGCCCCGTATTTATTTTGTATGTAGTCAATCCATTTTTTCCAGTCTCGTTTATATCTCTCATTTGAGTGATCTTTAAGATATGCCGATATTTTAGCCATCTCGGCTAAGTTTGTAACTTTCAATGTCCATTCTTGAGTTGTAGGCAAGTCTTCCTTCTTCCAGTATTGCGCCACCAACAGTCTTGCTGCCGTTATTAAGTGCAGAATCAAGTTAGTCTCTACCGCTGTAAAGTCAGTACATATACCTAGTAAGAATAACTGAGGAGTAAACTTTATCCTTCTTTTAAAGATATTTTGCATAATCCACCATATTTTTATCCAGAATGCCTTAACCTTTTGACAGGTCCACCATATATGATAATATGTAGCATCGAGAGAACCACACCTCCAACATTTAGGCTGTACAAGAGTATTGTGGTGAGATCCTGAACTATCCAGGTCAAGGTTTTTATAAAAAAAGGTGAATTGAGAAAGGAAGAAAATAATGGCAATTTGGAGAATGCTTATGTAGTGTATATTGGAGGTGGCAACTGTTTGAGAGTTGGAATGCAATGAAATCTCATTTTAAAGTATGCCGATTAGTGTACATTTAAAGTGACAATAAAGTTATTTTAAGTCTCAGTCTATCAATCTAAATAATAGTAGGCCTGTTACATGGAGGCATGCAAGTCAATAAGTTTTTTAGTCAAGAAAAGGAGATAAAAGTACAGGATGCTTTGCTACAGTAACTATTTCTATATCGGTGTAAAAGTGCAGACAGCAGATCCATGCAAAATTAAATTCCACTGTTTGGAATGTTGTCCTTAAATATGCCTATGAAAATACCTACTGCCTTCTGAACTGTGAGGTGTATGTTAGTGGAAATTGTATAAGTATGCTAGTTAGCATCGCTTTGCGGTGCTAAAGTATGCATATTATTGTTTTAAAGGGAATGCTGGGCAGCTACGCAAAATGCCCATATAGCTGTAATCAAACCACAGAATCAGTCATGAAGTGCTACCAGTTCGGACTGGTTCACCCGAACTGGTTGCAAAGATGCCAGCCCAAACAAGTAGTAAAAAAAAATGCTATTGGTTCAGGCAAACTGGTTTTTCTGACGATCAGCTGTGCCATCTGATTTATATAAGCTAGAAAGCAGGATTTCCTGCTTTCTAGCTAATATAAATTGTGTGGCACAAGCAGATTCCCCCCCTCGCTGTTTGCATACCTCACTGTTCGCTTCCCGTCTTGCCAGGCGTGCAGGTTCTGCCCACCCTCACAGACCTCATTTTGATGCTCTGCACATGTGCGGAAGGTCCTACGCATGTGCAGAGTTGGCGTGCACGAATGTGTGCATGCAGGTTCCACCACAAAACCGTGGTAGACTAAAGCGCGCTCGACAAAAGCGCGTACGTGACGTCATCACAGCGTGACGAAAACAGCACGCTGTGAGCGGTAAACTTAAAATTAACGCGTAAATCTAAACCTAACCCCCCCAAACCTAACCCTAAACCTAACCCTAAGCCTAACCCTTAACCTAACGCTAAACCTAACGCTAACCCTTAACCTAACCCTAAACCTAACCCTAAACCTAACCCTAAACCTAACCCTAAACCTAACGCTAACCCTTAACCTAACCCTAAACCTAACCCTAACGCTTAATGTAACCCTAAACCTAACCCTAACCCTTAACCTAACCCTAAACCTAACCCTAACCCTAACCCTTACCTTTATGTGAATCGGCTTGCTTTAATTTAATTTTAATTTTAATTTAATTTATTTTTAATTTTATTTGTCGCGCTGCTGATGACGTCAGGTACGCGCTTTAATCGGGCGCGCTTTAGTGGACCGCGGTTTTGACGGGTCACGGTGCACGTACACTCACATTGCTACCAAATCAGTAGCCAAGGTAAGTGGATTTCACCCCTACACTAAACTCACATATGACCTCAGAAACTTGTTAGCACACTGATTGTAATAGTATATGAATTTTGAGTCTGAAGTAGGAGAGGTAGATAAAGTGCCTCTGAAGGGCTCCTCCATAGTTTTCAGGAGATTAAAAGTAAGGGATAGGGAGAGGGGGACATTTTCAACTTTCATCAATTGGTGGAGCGTCGCGCAGGCGCTGTGTGCGTGCACGGAAGCACCGAAGACTTTAAAGACAGGTAAGGAGGGTGGGCGGGCAGATGGGCCCTCCGGAGCACCATACCGGAACGGTACCCAGGCCGTACCCCCTGCAACCCACCACTGGTTTGA